>NW_016909226.1:105447-136509 GCF_001483705.2 Eufriesea mexicana | reverse complement strand
CGTCTGAGGGACGCGTTTCAGACTTGATTCCATCGCGAACTTTCTTAACTTTTCAACCGCGTGTGATCCCTGTGAGACATCATCGCGTTGCCTTTCATCCTGTTCTTCCATAAACCTTATCCCTCCCTTCGTTTATTTTCCTCCATGATACCCTGCTTTCCTCCTTTTCTTCGTCGATTATCCTTCATTTTTTTCCATCCTACATTTTCTGTCTTCTTTTTCTACTCGAAAGAGGTCTTTTGTTGCGAGACATCATCGCGTTAGCTTTCATCCTGTTCTTCCATAAACCTTATCCCTTCTTTCGTTTATTTTGCGCCATGATACTCTGTTTTCCTACTTTTCTTCGTTGATTATGCTTAATTTTTTCATCCTAGATTTTTTGTGTCTTCTTTTTCTATTTAAAGTAGGTCTATCGTTGTGAGACATCATTGTCTTTCCTTTTATCATGTTCTTGTATAAACTTTATCCCTTCCTTCGTTGCCTTTGTTCCATGATATCCTGTTTCCATTCTTTTCTTCGAAGGTTATCCTTAATTTTTCCATCCTAGATTTTCTGTCTACCTTTTCTACTCGAAATAGATCTTTTGTTACAAGACATCATCGTGTTAGCTTTCATCCTGTTCTTCCATAAACCTTATCTCTTCTTTCGTTTATTTTGCGCCATGATACTCTGTTTTCCTACCTTTCTTCGTTGATTATGCTTAATTTTTCCAACCCTAAATTTTGTGTCTTCTTTTTCTATTTAAAATAGGTCTTTTGTTACGAGATGTCATTGTCTTTCCTCTTATCAGTTTCTTTTATAAACGTTATCCATTACTTCGTTGTTTTTATTCCATGATATCCTGTCTTCATCCTTTTTCTCGAAGGTTATCCTTAATTTTTCTATTCCAAATTTTCCGTGTCTTTTATTTCTATTTAAAATAGGTCTTTTGTTGTGAGACGTCATTGTCTTTCCTTTTATCATGTTCTTTTATAAACTTTATCCCCTCCTTCGTTTATTTTGTTCCGTGGTATCCTGTCTTCATTCTTTTCTTCGTCGATTATCCTCAATTTTTTGCATCCTACATTTTTGCTGTTCTCTTTTCCTTTTATTCGAGATAGATCTTTTGTTTCTAGATGTCATTGTGTTTTATTTAATAAGCCTTATGTCTCCATTCGTATCGTTTGTTCTCTGATACCCTGTTCTTCTTCTCTGTTTATTCTATTCTATTTTCTCCGCCGTTTATCCAGAATTTTCTTACGTATCATTCTTAGATTTTCTGTGTATTCCTTTTTTCTGTTTGAAATTGATCTTTTGTTGCGAAATATCGTCGTGTTTCCCCTGTCATTTTTTAAATAATACTCATTTCTTCCTTTGTCTCATTTATTCTGTGATATCCTATTTTTCTTCTATTTTGTCTATCCTATTTTTCTTCTTTTTTCTTGGTATCCTTAATTTTTTCACTCCACGTTTTCTTTCTCCTCCTGTTTTATTTGAGCTACATTTTTCATTGTGGCACGTGATGATCTTACTTCTCCTGCTTTTCTTTCATGAACCTTGTACTCTCGTTCATTTCATTTGTTTTATAACACGCTTGCTTTCTTCTTTCCTTGTCTGTTCAATTTTCCTCCGTCGTTATTCTTAATCCTTTTATCCTGGATTTCCCCTGCCTTCGTTTTTTATTTGAGGTGCATTTTCTCATCGTGACATATCGTCTCCCCTGTTATCTTTTTCTTTTACGAACTTTGCCCCCATTCTCCGTTTAATTTATTTTATAATATCTTTGCTTTCCACTTTCTTTGTTTACTCTATTTTTTGGGCGTTTATTTATAATTTTTCCTACTCTGGATTTATTTTCCTTTCTTTTTTCTCGTGATATATATTTTCTGACGTCGAACCGTTCTTTCCCTTTCATCTTTTTCTTTCATAAACCTTCTCTTCTTCTTCTTTTTATTTGTTTCCTGATAGCCTTGCTTTCTTCTTCATTTCAGTCCATTCCCTTTTTCCAATTTTGCATTCTCTTGCCCTGTTTTCTATTTAATGTACATTTTCCGTTTGAAAGCGTCATCAAGTTTCCTCCTGCCCTTTTCGCTTATGAACTTTACTTCTTGCTTTGTTTCATTTATTCCATCATATCGTTGTTCCTTATTTCTTTCATTTTGTCTCTTCTGTTTCCTTCCATCTTCTACATTTTATTTTCTATCCTGGCTTTCCTTTCTCTTTTTTCTTCTTTTCCCATTTGATATACGTCGCCAGTTGTTAGATATCATAGTGTTTTATTTCAACCATTTTCTTCCTTAAATCTTGCGCCTTTTCTCTTTCATTTCTTTCGCAATATCTCTATTTTCTTCTTCTTCTTCATTTACTCCATTCTCTTCCATCGTTTGCCTCGGCTCCTCGCACTCAAGAATTTCCTTCTCCCCTCCATTCTCTTTTACTCGAGATACATTTTCCGTCTTCATCCGAAAGGCAGACTCACTCTCATTTTCTTCGAGAATGTTTGAGAATGTGACGTGAAATTTTATGCATCGACAGCCCGGCATGCGCGACACCTCCGGCATTGCGGTGGCGTGTAAAATATTCAGATGAGATCCGCTGGTCCCACGGAACGTCGCATGCTGAATTTCGTGTGCCTTATAATACCCACGTATCGCGAAAGGTATTACGAACGTACGATTTCACGACAATGAGATTTTGTTCCTAGTCGATTGCTATTCTTCTTAGACTGCGGCTTTCAGCGTAAGATCTCAGGATCTTCGTTCGTTTCAAGCAATTTACGCTGATTCCAATGACCGTACTATGAAAATTCTCTATGCAGAGTAAGAAGTAGCAACTAATGCGAAATATGTATCTGGTGGTCCACGCAATTTACATTGCGTTCAATATGGAATAATTTTTAAAGTAAATTGAATTACAAGGGGACTCCACCTTGACAAATTTAAAAATCGAATTTCTTTCTCATCTTTTTCAAATTTGAAATGTGGAAAGTATTATGTCAATGTGATATTTTAAAATGCGAACATTTACACGTGAGAAGTTCAACACTTCTTTTCACTAATGCGAAATTTATATCTGGTGGTCCACGCAATTTACATTGCGTTTAATATTGAATAATTTTTAAAGTAAATTAAATTATAGGGAACTCCATCCTGACGGATTTAAAAACCGAATTTCTTTCTTATCTTTCTAGAATTTGAAATGTGAAAAGTATTATGTCAAAGCGATATTTTAAAATGCGAATATTTACACGTGAGAAGTTCAACACTTCTTTTACGTTTTTCCGAATCTGTGACTTTCAACTGGGCCGCCACGAAATCTCCAAAACCACACTTCCGATTTACTTCAAATTTTGTATAGATATTCTACATAGAATATTCTACAATATGGCTTATGATCTTTCTGATACGTTAGTTATTTCATTTTTTTATTCTCGTTTAAGGAACTTTTCTTGGATAAAAACGATTATTTTCCCTTCAAACTGTGATTATTCCTTTAATTATTAAAATTTTTAACTATCTGCACCGTGTATTTTGGATAATAGTTTCTAGTTCAGCATTCAGTACAATTTTTTTATTCTAGATCTTCTAATTCTCGAGAACTGTATCGTCCAATGATGAATATTCTATGATAAAGGATTGTGAGAATAGCGAATAACTTCGCCATTTTGTTCAATCTTTTCTTTTGAAAAATTATGAAACAAAGTTCAAACTTACATTTATATTCATTGATAACAACTATATTTTTCATTTGGTAATTTCTTATTAAAGAAATATCCAAACACTACCTATATTCTAACACGTTAACGTAGTGTCATTCTTTAAGCTATCATAAGTTAATTATACGATAAATGCTTTATTCTAAAATCATATATTTTATGTCAGATCTAAATACAAATAAATCTCATGTCAGATCATAAAATCATATATTCGAATTACGTTACATACTACGAAATCTGTAGTCATATTAAATCTCCAATCTTTCAAGGGGGAATATAAATTTTTAAGAAACAAAGCAAAATTATTAATTATATACTTTGGAGTTGATAGAAGTAATTACCTTTTTACTCGGCTTTCAATGGTTTTTAATTAATGCTCGAAGTTGAATTTTTCTAAAACGCATGTAATAACGCCGCCTTTGAGTTTCATATTCTGCCTAACGAACGAGGACGTTTTTTGGATTCTTTTTTTCAATGACAGGAATATGCAAACTCAGAGGAAAGTTCTTGTCGATTTTCAATGTTTGACATCACGTCCCGTGCTCACTTTGGCGCCGTAGTTTTCGATAGTCTCTCCTCGTTGAGCAAAATGGAAAAGTTGGGCGAGCATAGAGGGACAGAAATTTTTGCCGAGTGGAATTTTCACATCGTGCCTCGTACTAGCTGGTCAACGGTTATGATTTTCAAGCATGTTTCTCCACCACGTATTACTAAATTCCTCGTAGTCGAACGAAACGAAGTGCATCAATTCCGTGAATATGACAGGAAAAAAATCTGATCAGGTTTCCGTTGGGTAAAGACTTTTTCCTGGAAAATTGTAGTCGGATTTTATCGAGGTTCATTTATGTGATTATTCGAGGGGAAATTTAATTAATTTTGTGATTAAACGTGAGATATGTAAGAAGTTATTTCAACTATGTATGTAATATTTGTATATTATATTTATTATTTATTATTAATATAAATTAATGTTAATTATAATTGTTATATATCGTATTTACATAATTATGTGTTTATTTCTTCATAAGTGTGTCTAAGTACAATTGAATATACATTAAGTAGGTATACATATGTGGAAAAGTAGACACAAATTATATGAAATCAATTCTTTGATAATAACTTCTTATTAATTAATTACTAATTATAATTACAATAATAATTATTACTAATAATGATAATGTGCTAATAATAATTACTTACTAACGGAAATTTAAAAATTATACATTGTAATTGTAATTAATTTTATACTGATTGACAATTTAACTGAAGCTTATAATGTTTATTAGAATGTTCGCACTGTAAACTGTTTATAAGGAACATTCCTCACAAAGAAATCAATAAAAATATTTATGTCAAAGACAAGTATTCCAATATGGATTTCAGTAAATTCCTAAATGAAATTTCTTGGAAATAAATTCAAAATGATTAAAAAGGTCATATAATATAACCCATAGATGAAAGTTAGTATTTTAAAATAATTTATAAATCCTTTAAAAATGATCCGTCTGTGACAAGATATATGCAAATATTTCAAATACTAACTTTTATGTAAATACTACATGCTTCTGCTGAGGAATATAAATTTTCGTACTCGATAAAAGTACAGTTTCTGGAAAATAACCTGGACACGTAGAAATCACAGTATCCATGAGATACCAAGCATGTACAGTAAGTCACAAAACCATTCATACTCCTCGAATTGCTGGGTTTCAGCGATTGACACTCTTTTATGTATCACACAAACTGAGTATTCGATCGATGTAACATTTATAAGAAATTAAATATTCAGTGTAACGTAAATAGAAGATAATAAATTTAAACTAATAAATCAGAAACTAAATAAATAAAAATTTTATAGCAGAATTTTTAATGTGTATAAAGTAAAACATTTATGAATTTAGGATACTTCTCTTGTAGTATAGTAATATTCAATAAACATAACGTCACGTAGTACTAATAATTAATTATTACACAATAATAGTAAATTACTGTTCTGATGAAGTAAAATAAATTATCTAATAATGTATAAGGTATGAATTACGCAATACTCGATAATCATATCGTAAAATAGTAATAATCATAAAGTTGTAATATTCAATCGATTGAAGTCGGCCATTAGGAAGACATATTATTTGAGTAATAATTGTAAATTATGAATAATATTTAATTCATCATAGCATTTCTATTACTATTATTTATATTTACGTATACACGTATGTATGGATGATTTAGTATTAATTAAACATTTCATTGGTATAACTATTATTGCAAAATAACAATTGAAATTGAAAAATTGAAGTAAATTTGTTTCGTGCTTAATGCCAGAAAAATATTTTCATTTTTAAAATATCTACAAATCGTGACTGACTTTTATTTACCTTTTCATATAATATGCATTCTCATTTATAAGGATTATGGGACTTGTATTCTATAAGAATTAATATCGTTTGAAATTGAAAATTCAAAATACAGTATAATTGTCTCTGTGGCTCACTGTACAAAAATTAATCAGAGCTACAGAAGTTATGCAGATGAAATAATATATATGCAGTCGTGAAATAGTAAGAAAGTGCAGAAAAGCTGCAAAAGTTGCAAAATTGTGAGGTATACTAGCTTCAGTAGTGGAGTATGGACAACGATATATTGCAAGGACGTGGTAGTTCCTAACTGCCGCATTTCATTTCAGAACGTTTTTACATGCGAATGAAAGTGGAAACACTGAGAAGGAAAAAATTGCACCGCGATGTAAGTTTGCAGAAAGATGCGAAACATAGCGTGGTGTTGCGTTGGGCGCTGATGCACTCACGAATAAGAAATAAACAAATCTAATAAACAAGGAACGGTAGTACATGATGATTTTTAAGAACGTACGAGGGATCCTCTACACACACATGAAAGTGTTGCACCATAAAAAAAGAAACATAAAACTAAAAAAGAATTAAAAATTAATTTCTCCATTTTTCTTTTGAGGTGATACTCTTAAGAGACAGCAACAAATTTTTTACCATAACTTTTTAATGGAGTATTGAAAATATTCCATATAAATTTAAAAATGTCACAAAATAAAAAAAAAAAATGTTAAAGAAATTCAGAAATTTAAGGATTATTTCTTTTCGAACTAAAGGTTAAGACAGTATTTAATTAAATTCTACAAAATTTATAAAACGGAGTTTAAGGAAATATCGAAAGTTTTCTATATAGCCTCGAAAATAATTTATTATATAAAGGGAATCATAAAAATTTGAAAAATTAAGAATTAGTTTATCTTTCCTACCTTTTAACTAATATTTCTAACTGTTTGAACAGTGATTAATTAATTTGTACCAAATTTATACCAATAAAATTTTGACTTTTTATGGAAATATAGAAAGTTCTTTCCATAAACTTGAAAATGAATTGCTATATAGGAAAGACGTATAAAATTTTGAAAATTTAAAAATCAATATTTGTCTGTATCCTATAATAGTGTTAACGATTCAATATTATAATATTCAAAGGAATCGAAGTATATCGTAGTGTAAAATTATATTGCAAATTTTAATCAGCATCTTTCTTTTTGCAAAGCTGTAGAAAATTTTCTAAAGTCGATTTTTGAAGATCTTTCGTAAGACGTTTTATTAAAGTGCAGAAGGGACGTGTACAAAACTACATTGAAAAGTTGAATGCAACTGCTAGGCACATCGTGTCCAGACGTTCTTATATTGCAGTTTAAAAACCATAGAAATTTGTTCTTACAATAACAGCTTTTTCCCATAATCTTCTTGTACTAATAGCAAAGTTTGGCAAAGGCAACATGACTGATTTCATACATTCTTTTTTCAAATACACTAAACATGCTATTTAAATAAAATTTAATTTTTATATTTAATAATTAATTAATAATTAATTAATAATAATTAGAGATTAAATAATAATTAGAGTTTTATATAAAAATTCTATCATTATAATATTTTACAAAATTTGTTTCTTAATATTTAACAGTGTAAGGAATATTTTATAATGTTCTTACATAATTTTTTACACAAAATCCATATTCTTATCTTAAATTATGCCAATTTACCACAATCCCTTTATTTTTCCTATTTCTCTAGTCTAGTCTATTTAAAACTAGGCTTCTTTTCACATACACCCATACACCACAGTATTTGAACACTTATATTTGCTATACTTAATAAGTGAAATTAATTTTAGAGTATTAATTGTTTAAAATGAAATTAGAATTAATTTTATGAAATTAATTGTTTAAAACAATAAAAAGTGTAATCAGTGTACTCTTTAGAGCGTTTGAGTATTTAAATAGATCATTTAAGAAATTTCTGAGAAAAGGTATTAAAATTTCTCCTTTCTTGCTCTTCAAGGGTTGAAAATTGTTAAATTGTCACTGATTTTATAATCGATTATTCCAAACGTGACTGAACTAAAATCTTCATATGCACAATTCCACGATTTCGCAACTCATTTTGCAAGACATTCATATGCAAATAGTTTTCTCCCTAGAAATCATCCGTTTCGTTAGAATTTTAATAATATCGTCAAACGATTGCGAGAGACAGGAAGCTCTTTTGGCAGAGAACGAGTTCGAAGCGAAGACAGATATCACGACCGTTTATGATGGTCGTATTCACAAAAGATTTATTACAGTTCTACTATGAAAGGAGTACAAAGTGTCACAGGAGTAATCGCACCCCTTTGAATTTCCAATTTTAAACGATTGTCATTCGTTTCGAATACGAGTTTTAAAATCCTTATCGAGAATGTGTGTTATATGAAAGATTAACAGAAGTTGAGACAGGTTATGAAATGTGCCAGTGATTATGAAAAGTGGCCTAATTCATATATGTCTCGTTTCGAAATATTAAAAGTTTCCTGCTTCAGATTATTATTATTAATTAAAATTAGATTATTAATTAAAAATACTAATATGACAGAGCTGCAAATACGATCTAACAATTTAATTTTTCCCTATTTTGTTAAAAATTATTTCATTTGATTATTTCATTATTTCATTTATGGCAATATAAATGAATTTCAAATGAAATAAATGGTAAAATCGTTCCTTTTAGATTTTTAATTATGTAAGTATATGGATATATAAATTATTAAGCATTGGACATGCAACGTAACAATTTCCTTTGTGACTATTAAGGCTTCTATGTTACATAGAAATATAGGTAATTAGGGGTGTGCGAGAAAATTTTGAGAATTGGCTACTGTTTCTACAGCGCTGTGTAGCAGCCTATAAATTATGTAAATACACAGTCACACGTTTGTTTATATGACACTCTTAACCCTCTATGGACCGAATATATATTTTTCTTGACTATAAGAATTGTATGTAACATAACAATTTTATTATAACGAATTCATATTGAAAGTTTAAATTAACAACGTTTGTACTATCGTGCCAAGATAATGTGCAATAGATAGACAAGATAATTTTCCACACCATCTTGTGGAAAAAAGATCATAGGGAGCCATAGAGGACCTAACCTATCATGATCGAATAACCGGTAAATGAAAAAGAATTAGAATTTTTAGAAATGGACCCATTGGAGGTATTGTAAAAATAATTATAAATATATCGAAAGAAAAATCGCGAACTGGAGTGATCAAGGCGATAACGTTAAATGCAGTATTTAATAAAATACTCATACATTAGCATGTAACTTGAAAGTTACAGGGGCCCATAGAGGGTTAAGGAGAATTCATGACAACATTCTTTTAATATTTTCTACCAATTTTCGCGAAGTTATTGAGAATATGGTCTCTAAAAATCGTGTGACCTGATGTAAACATATTTGTGACCGTGGTCAGTAATTGAACATCGTGTACGCTGTCAGGCAGTATCGCTAAGAAATTCAGAAAGCTCAAACGTATATTTTTAAATCTATGTGAATTTAATAAAGGTTGAAAATTTATAAAAAAAATGTCGTGTGATCGTGTGTGTAAAGTTTTGGTAGCAGCAATAATTGCAGAAAATATTATACACAGGAAGAAGGTAAATTTTCTGAAAACACCTAGAATAGAAAATCCGAAACCACAAATGTATTCGTTGAAACGAATGTAAATGGTTAGTGAGTTCCCAAAATTTTCGGAAATTCCAATTGTTTCGCAAACCTTGAAATTTTTTAGTAGTCGTCATCCTAATCCCGAGAAAATTTCATGTTCCTGTACACCCATAGTAATTAGGTGTATCATAATATTCTGTTTGTGGGAAATCTTCTGATTGCTCGAATTAACAGAAGATGCTTTGTACAAAATAAAAGCATTAACAATGGACGCTTCTAATCCCCGGAAAAAGATTTTTCTCTTATCTTAAACGCTGTGTCGAGTGACGCTCGACATAGGACCGCAAAGGGTTAATAATCTAAACAAGTTCATGCAATATCTGTGGAATTTTATTATTCACAAAAGAACTCATATTCTCTTTCATAGTTTTAACCTTTCTTTTTGCCTCCCTATACCTACAACCGCAACATGAACTCACAACCAAACACTAGACACTGATCATCTAACGGTTTTCACCCCTTCATCGAGCGTCTAGCCTCGGGCCCACCAGCGTTGGAGGTGATGAGATTGGAGTGAGATATCACGAGATGCCACAGGGAGAGTCATAACAGTCGACTGTCTAGTGACTCTAAGTATTTCAAAATTTTCTACAAATTTTGTATAAATTTGTTATCAAATTTTGTGAAAACACGAGATAGATACTTTTATGGATAAAGATTGTTTTAATCATGCATAGTGGTGACATGACAGGCTAGAGCATGATAGATAGGACGTCAAGCTAACATTCACTGATGTCAGATTCTAGGTTAACTTTTAGAAGCAAGAGAGCATGTCGACACTGATTTCTTCTCCGCCTTTCAGTGATTTTGTCCGGTTTCTATGTGAGCATCTGACGATAAATTTGGTCAAGTATGTGATCGAGGTTCTAGAGAAGGATTTCAACACCTACCTATCAAATGTTCGCCTAGTCTCCTCCTCAGCTTTTCCTCGAAATGTGCAATATATTTCATCTTAAAATCAAATGCTTCGAGCGTAATAAAGATAGAAAGAGTAATTATTTGCTGACTTTTATATACCCAAAGATTTTCCTTCAGTAGTGATCATTCCATTCCAATGATTTGAGTTCTCTGTTCGTGTCTTCGTTTTCTTTGATTGCCTAAAATACTCGATGAAACGATTTAAAAGAGAATTACGTGTAAAGAGCTTTTAATTGTGGTAATGTTTAACATAGATTTTGAATATATTTGTGTTGATGAGTGGGACAAGTATGCATGGGATTCAGGTTATTATGATAAATGAGTATGCGTGTAATGATCGAGGTGTGTGTGAATCGTGTATGTTCATGTAATGTATGAAAGTGGAAAAAGCAAGCCAGAGAGTTTGCGCATAGGGCAGTTGTAATTGAGTTGTAATAGTGAAAATAGGTGTGAGCATATGATTGCGTGAAATTAATTAAATTTATACTTAATATTTGTATTTGATCACGTTTTTGTAATTAAATAAAGAATTGTTCTTATTATTATTGATATTCCATTCACCATTAACATTAATTATATCTAAATTATATTTAATTAGCAATTATTGTTAAAATACTTATACTTATTATTAACAGTGTATAAGTAATCCGATGACTATTATTTTATTGGCATTTATTGTTACATGTTCAATTATTATTATTATTATTATTATTATCTTACTATTATTCATTGTTACATATTCGATTATTATTGTCGTATTATTACATGTTATTACATTCTTACATGTTTATAATTGAATTTGTTAATTATTACAATTCTATTACTATTTATTATTAGTCACCTAACTGTTATTATTATTTTATTATTTTTTCCTATTTTATATCCAATTGTTATACTTATCTCATTACTACTTATCGTTAAACATTTCACTATTTCTATTATTTTAACATAATCTGTTGTCACTTATTCGATTTCCGTCATCAAATTATTACTTAAAAATTCCACGAGTGAAGCAGAAATTTTTCAACAACCTTAATCATATTCTCCTCTTATATTTGATTATTGCTATTATTATTTCATTATTACTCATTATTACATATTCGATTATTATTGTCATGTTATTACATATTATTACATTTTTACATGTTTTTAATTGTATTTGTTAATTATTACAATTCTATTATTATTTATTATTAGTCACCCAACTGCTATTATTGTTTTACTATTTTTTCTATATCCAATTGTTATACTTATCTCATTAGTACTTATCGTTAAACATTTTACTATTTCTATTATTTTAACATAATCTGTTGTCACTTATTCGATTTCCGTCATCAAATTATCGCTTAAAAATTCCACGAGTGAAGCAGAAATTTTTCAACAACCTTAATCATATTCTCCTCTCATATTTGATTATTGTTATTATTATCTCATTATTATTCATTATTACATATTAGATTACTATTATCGTGTTATTACATATTATTACATTTTTACATGTTTGTAATTGAATTTGTTATTTATTACAATTCTATTACTATATATTATTAGTCACCTAACTGTTATTATTATTTTACTATTTTCTCCTATTTTATATTCAATTCTTATTCTTACCCCATTAGTACTTATCGTTTATGATTTTCCTGTCTCTATTATTTTAACATAACCAGTTGTCACTTATTCCATTTCCGTCATCAAATTATCGCTTAAAAATTCCACGAGTGAAGCAGAAATTTTTCAAGAACCTTAATCATATTCTCCTCTCGCCGCGCTAAGCCTTAAACGTCGTTATTATTCCAAGTGAAAACGGGCATTAGAGAGCCGTTGCGGGTAAGGTTGAACGAAAAATTATGAATTAAACAGCAGCTGGACACAAGAAATTCTCATCGAGCCCAACGACCAACCGCACAAGCAGTGAGCACTTTGCTCGGCAGAGTTTCCCAAGCGGTTGCTCACGGCCGCCGTCACAACAAGTTAACCGGAATTTCAAGAGCGGTAGGGGCGCATCAAAGCTCGCGGAGGTGGTGGGTATGCGATAACTGAAATTTTCATCGGTCGGAAATTTCACGCTTGTCGAGTTCTGGACTGTGTAGTTGTCAGAAAAAGCACCCGTGCATGTGCCTGCGCTCGAAACGGAGAATATTAGCGCGCGCACCATGCGAATGGTAACCGAATGGTAACCGTCCTGAAACGGTATCTCGAAATGCAACTCGCAGCTTTGCCCTGTTCGCGAATCTACGGTTGTTGCATTATTTTATTCAATTTATCCTACGTGAACGTGCTATTACTTTTATTGACCGAAGCAAGCTTTTATTCGTAGCCCGTTTAAAAATCCACTGCGAGCTTTGTTGATTTATAAATGAGAGGGAATGGTGGTTGGTGGAAAAAGGAGTTTTATAGATTTTACGTGTGCTGTTTCCAATCGTTGCGTCAGTTCGATGACGTTGACGTGAGTAAGAGATTAATCATTTCCTTGTAATATTTTTATGATACCAGATTAATTGTTTTAAAACAACTGACTTTATTTGCAGTAAAGTACTGCAGTAAATGTAGATATTGCAAAGTCAGTTGAAATTATAGATCCTGGATCATACATCCTTGCACTTGTATTTATATTTGAGAAGGATATCAATTAACTCGGAATTTTTGTTCATATTCTGTCAGAATGAAAACATTTTTATGGGAACATATTAAAATTAAATTTGTCGGTTTGGTAGAGATAAAAGTAGGAAAATACACAAATTTAATGTATGTATAATAATATAATAAAATGTAGGATGACGATTATATGGCAAATTTGCATGACAAATATGCGTTAGTCATTTTTATATAATTTTTGAAAATTCTCAAGTTTATTTGAATTATTGATATTTAAAATTTTGGTTACATCCTAATTCATATCAATATATATTGCTGATCAATTCTTAGGAAATTTACATAGTCAGTCTCTCGATTCAATTACAATACTGTAAATACAAAATTTATAATTCCTATAAAAAGAAGGTGACGCCAGTTTTTAGTTTTGCTCGAAGAACTATGAATCACGTTTAACCACAATTAAATTACATTTAGTAAATTAAATATAAATTATGTATCATATAAGTTAGTCACATATAGTTACAAAAATATCCTACATTTCAAAGATAATCACTTTCAAACCTTTTCAGTAATGTTATTCCATGATTGCTTTATTACTTTATAGATTTATAATACCAAACGAAGTAATAATTAATTAATTTATAATAACGTACAATTCAATATACAATTTAATATATGTTTCAATAATTATGAAAGTGTTTGAACAATAAGTTAATAAGTTAAAAGGAACGAAGTTATCGCTTATTTTGCGTTGTTCTCATTTACATTATGATAACAGAATACTTTTACAAAGGTAATGTAAAATAATAAAATAAAACAGCTTTGAAATTAGGAAATTTAAATTATAGTTGTTATATAATTAATTTTTTAATTTGTTTAAATGCAAAATTTTTGTTAATATATCAGGACGAAAGAGATATGTATATATGAATTACGCCATTTTATAATGACTGATGCATATTAAATAATATATAAATTGTATATGAATAATAACGTATAATATAGCATGTAAGTAGTACTATCAAATATAATTCAATAATTAGTTTACTTTATAATAGAATAATATATACTGTAATACATAAATAATAATATGATATGAAAATTAATTTGTACTGCAATACAATAAGATATAATACAATATGCAAAATAATAATGTATAATGTACTACACAAATAATATGGTATATTTAATTTACAATAGAATTGAAATGGACACGATATACTGTAAAGTTTCTGAAACAATTTTACTTGCAGAATTTCCTGGCGAGAAACCTGGACCACTCTATCTTTCTTTGATCAAAGTTTAATGTAAAGTACAGATTTCAAGGAGTATAAAGCCAATTCCGCTAGAACGTAATTGTCTTGATAATTAATTTTATCAGCTGAACATGTGCACAATTCAGTTTCCGTTTGTTTTGACAATATAATCCATTTATCTTAAGATGGCTTTATCAAATTAAGTTGCAACGAAGGTAGTGTACCGCTGTTGTCACAAGTGTCGGAAGTTCTATAACTCCATAACATGACATACGGTAATTTACTTTCGCATCGCTACCTTTGTGCAAGAGTGGACAGCTGAATCCTGTCCATCTTTATATAACTGTATACGTTATTTATTTATATTTATTATGTATTGTTTATTACTATTTATTGTTACGTATTCTGTACTATTTATTACTATTCATTATTATCTATTTATTATTTATTGCCATTATTATTCATTATTAATTGCTATACAGAAAATATTCATTTATATCATTAGAATGTATTGTGGTAATGGTTACATAGATTTTTAAATATATATGTATTGGAATGAGTGGAACAAGTATGCATGGGATGGAAATATCTAACGAATTCAGGTTATCATGATAAATGAGTATGCGTGTAATGATTCAAGTATTGTGTGCATTGTGTATGTTAATGTAATGTATGAAACAAGAAAAAAAAGGGAGAGTGATTTGCATACGTCAGTTGCATTTGAGTTTTAATAGTGAGAAGACGTGTGAGCATGTGATAGTGATAAATTAATGATATTTCAACCTAATATTTGTGTTTGATAATCTTTGTAATTAAATAAATAATTATTTTTATTGTTATTACATTTCATCCACCACTAACATGTATTTGTATTACACATATATTATCGAAATCATATTTATTATAATATTAAGTTGGCTGAAAAGCTGTATCAATATTTCGAATACAAAATAGCAGTTATTCTCTTTAAAATAAAATTTTCTTTTATTTAATTTTGATATATAAACTTCTATCATTTTGAGGGTAGATATATAATTCTAATTAACGTATTATCATTAATATAAATATATACATGCTAAACGCGAAATGCCAAAACTGTAATAATTATTACGATAGCACTCCCTTCTTTATGTACTATACTAATATCGGGATTAACATAAACATTGACGTAACTGGAAAGAAACATTTTTTTTCTTAAATGATAATTTCAATCTTTCCTATTTTCATTTATTAATTACTAATTATACATCAAACACGTAGATGTGCGAAAATTTTATTTCTGTATGTTAAACATATTCCACAATTATGCATATGAGTTCTTTTCAACCATTCCACCGAATATCTTCGGTCTACGCGTAACGTCAACGAGCTTTCACTTTCTTTGGTGAACGAATTTCATGGATTCTTTTTCGTGCCCTTGCGACACCGTATGCTAATGTTCCGCTCGCATGAATATGCATGGGAAGCACTTAATCGCGCCGTGTCATTTAACTGCGAGACTGCAACTTCCCAAGTCCTTTCAGAATTTTTAATAACTGGCCTTTCTAATTTTGGTAATGAGAATTTAAGAGCATGCCGTCTACGTTTATGTCGGAATTTTTTATTTAAATTACTCCTTTTCGTAGTCACATTTCAAAACTTTTTGTCATGATTTTTAATGAAATTTACGACTCGAAACTGCACCGCCAAGTATGTTCTTCATGTGTGCTATCTCTTATGCAACTTCAAGAACAGTTCTCGTCGAAGTTAGAACGAAATTGATTATGAAGGACGATTTAAACAATTTACTCATCGTTGGCTTGGTTAGGGACGAACAAAATTTATTTTAATAGCGACATTAATAGCGATTTTATAGATCAGTTTGTTCATATATATATCACGTTGTGAATTATATTACAGAGTATGGAATATGGAAAATTATTTATCTGAGAAAATAATTTGAAGAAATCGGATACTGTCATACTTGAAACCCATAATTGTACATAATTGCCGTATGGAAGGAAATTAGTGTCATTAAAATTAACCAAATATAGATATAATTGAATGTATTTAATTTTTGGATGTAATTCAATTTTCATATAGAAGGAAAAGTTTTAATTCCATAAAATTTTCTCTGCAGTGAATATACTGTAACAAACTGTATCAGTATTAACAAGATTACATGTTCTTAACGTAGAAGTTAATTACATTCATATAAGAAAGTAATAAAATTATTTATATAAAAAGGTTTCATATTAGTTATAACAGTAATTTAAAGTTGTATTTAAAAAGTTATATTAAACAGCAAAAAGTTATATTTTTTACTGATTCAGTTACTTTATTATAATTAGGTTGAATAATTTTCATAAATAATTGTTGATGTTACCAATGAATTTGCACTCGATTGTTGTTCAGTGGCACCATCTTTGCAACACGCATGATTTTCTTTCGTTACTCACTATTTATTAAATCGTTACTCTCTCAGGCGTTCATCTTATTAATGTGTCCATATGTAACATTAGACAATAAACCTGCTTCTTCTATTAACAATTATTGCATCCTATATCCTAATTTTTTAATAAGAAATTTTCATAGTATGTACCTGTTCAGTAAATTCAAATATATTGCTGATAATATTTATTTTATGGTATCTTAATAACTAAAATCCGTAATTGCTAATGTTTATATATAAATAATAATCAACCATTCGATTTTAACTGTTTGTGAACTAATTGTAAATCAATAAAGATTTTTAAGGAACTTTCAACTATTAAAATACATATAATTAAATTCTCAAAATTTTACTTCAATTTAAATGCAAAAAAGAATTTCTTTGACATTCAAAATTATTTTTAAGTTACTCGGAGAAAGTTATATTTAAATCTTATTATATTTCTACTTAATTTATTAATAAATATTATAATACTAGTAAATGCAAGATTTTTCTATTTTGTTGACTAATTTGACCATGAAATTCAAATTACACAATAATTAAAGTGTCAATTAGTGTGAGTTAATTTTACAAAGAAAACTTTTATTCCCTATTTTGTAAAAATGTCCATCAGTATATATGGATTTTTCTACTGGAACAAAATTTTGAATTCACCCACACAGACATTCATTATGTATCCTATGGTTTACTAAATTTGTAGATATCTATCAAAATGGACCTCGATTGGTTACAATTCGGTTAACCTCCAGGGACGAATTCACTTGGGGACAATTTAAAATTTAACCCAAATGAAGATGCCAATATAATTTTCACAGAAATCGCGAACACGTGCTTTCTATATGCTCGTATTTCTTTATACAGACGCACGATTGGCGTTGGGAGTTTCATAATCCATGGGGTCATGGTGGGGTTACTCCTCGATACATATACCCAGCTATATACAGTGCTGGGTTGCAGTATCGAGAATCGATCAAATTATCATTGATTTCAGCCAATGTAACTGGATAAGTGTAGTATGGTTATGTATCAGTTTGCAAAGAAGATTTGAGTGTGACGAATATAAATTTAATGTTAAATTTACACAAGTTGTTTTAGTTTAGAATTTTGGAAAAGTAATGGTCATGCAGGATTTAGTTAAAAATGGTACCCCATAACAACAATAACATATGCATACATGTGATTAAAATATTAAAATGACATATGTGTGTTTATGTGATTAAAATATTAAAATGATATATCTGTGTATGTGTAATCAAAATATTAAAATGATATATCTGTGTATGTTTGATTCAAATATTAAAATGATATATCTATAATATAATTATAAAAATTTAGTGTAAGATATGAATAAGATGGTTAAACATACTTTACATTTCTTTCTTTTACCTCTTACTATATGATTTGTAGAACTTAATATAATGGTGACTATAGTTCAACCCAGGGTACATTCACGCTCGTGTGTAAAAGTTTATTTAAACCAAAATTTTAGTTTTGATGGTGACTTTTAAGAAGTTGAAAATGTGTGAAGAACATTTTATCCAGACTTTGTTTCCAAAGAAAGATATTTGGTATCGTGTATCAAAAATTTTGTAGTTCTACGAATTTTTTAAAACAGCTGTCAAATATAACCACAACCTTGTTTTTGGTTAGGATAGCTTTAACCTTTGTGCTGTACATTGCTTTTCGGTGGATTCCTGCGCTGTGCTGTGTTCTAGTATGTCCTGCTTGGCTCTGTGGAGGGCTGCAATGGCATTCTCGGCACGTTAGGTTGAGCTAGGCTATGTTTGGTTATGTTCCGTTGGCTCGGGTTAGGCTTACGTACCTTTGACTAGATTTATATTTATATATTATACAGCATTCACATATATAATTGTATTATTGTATAATAGCATTTATGTTGATTATTGAAATCAATTGTTTAAGGGTATAATTTTTTATTAGAAGAAAAATTACGAAGTTAACTAAAGCGATCACACCAAATACAGAATTTTTAGTAAAAAATTTAAAAACGGTAGCTGAAGTATCCTCTTTCTTATAAAAATGACTATGATCCCTTACTATGATTTTATCATTCTTGAAACACAGCAATTTACATAACAAAATATGCCTTGCAACTCAGTTTTATTTATATTTATAATAAAAAATTTAAGAGCGGTAACTGAAGTATCCTCTTTCTTATAATAATGACTTTGATCTTTTACTATGATTTTGTCATTCTTGAAACTCAACAATTTACATAACAAAATATCCCTTACAACACAGTTTTATTTATATTTAACCTATATTTTATCAGTCTACATTTAATAAGTATCGCAAAACTTAAAATCGTTTAAGAGTCCCTGATTTCGCATCAGATTCATTTGCACGATTCAGGTAGCCGAAGGAATTCATTCCAACCCAATGGCTACCTCATTTCATATCAAGTTCGACCGCAAAGAGTACTCCTTCTTTGGTTTCCTGATTTCGCATCAGGTTTATCCGTATCCATCAGCTCTCTGATTTCGCATCAGGTTCATTCGTAAATTCTCGAACCTCTCGATAGATCTTCAGCTAGGTTTCCAATTTGTCAGTGCATTGTCCAACCTCCCAACAGATTCTCCACTACTCACCTAGTTCGTCTGCAAAGCTTTTTCTTACCGGATCTCTTCTCTAATTTCGTACGAAGACCATTTGTTAGTCTCAATTTCCTCTGACTACCTGATCTGGCATCCAAATCGTCTATATGAGACCCTGTCCTCGGATACTCCGTGATTTCAGCTATTCTCCACACGTCAATCCTTTCATCGTGGTTTTCGATTTCATATCGGATTTGTCATTGGTCTTTGATAACGATCATAGCATTCGATTTCGTGCCAATTTTATCTACAGACTTGACACGCACGTAGCTATATAGTGGATCTTTACTCACGTATAGTATGTCAGATGTGTGGGAAAATTGTGCAAAATATATACACGATGATCGATAACTGATGGTACAACTGAACAGGTGGCGAATATATATATTTGTCGCAAATATAGAATAATATTTCTTCTTATGAGTCACTGTTTTTAAAAAAATTAATTTTAGATGGAAAAAAGAGAAGTTGGTTTGTATGAGAGTATGGTCGAATTTCGAAAAGAGTCGTTCATAGCATTATTTAACTGTAATAAATTTATTTACACACTGAACACAGAATATTGTTTATTTTATGCATTTATTGTAATCAAAATTGTCACTAGTTTTAATATATTAAAATAATATTAGAGTACTATTAATAATAAAGTCTAAATGTAATATTGGAGTACTATTAATAATACTCTAAATGGTTAAATGTTGCTTAATGTTTGTAAAAGTGATATTTATATTTAATTCTACATTTACTATCACAGGGTATATATTTTGGTATAATTTGTGGTATATTTTAAGGTATACTTTTAATCGTATATATTTTTTTATCAAGTTATAAGGTATTTGATAACGTGAATATAATTACCAGGAATTTATCAGTTGGAATTCCAATTTACAAATCCTTCTGATTTACAATGTACAATCATAACAAATTATAACAAAAGCATACTGGGCACGTGCCATTATTTAATATTTAATTTAAAGTCCAAATGTGATTTAAATAATTAAAATCGAGGAAAGACTAACATCGTCAAAAATCATTGTTATATGTCATTTATCATTATCATTTAATGATAACGAATAGATATTTTAATAATATAATTCAATAATAAATATGTATTTAATGTTTGTACATATACTATGCTATAATTTCGTTACTCTCATTTTACAAATTACTTTGACAAATTAAGACTAATTGTAAAATTCAATTTCATGGCTATATGTGTATTCGTATTTATTTTCAGAAGGTTAACATGACCATGGATAATGTAATATAATGTATGGTGCATTATATCAGAAAATATAGTATAATATACACATACGTAATAATATAATATAGCCTAAATATTGTATATTAATATGTGTCTTATTAAAATGCATTACAATTAACACATACTGTGCAATAATAATTAGAGAACTATAAATTGGTTTGTCATTGAGAATTACATGGCAGATATACCATATTAATTACACTGAATTATATTACGCCATAAATTATTTTGATATTGTGGGATGGCGAAAACTGGTTTCTGAGATATCAAAAATTGGCAAAACGACAAAAACAGAATAACACAAACTGAAAACTCATAAAACTAATTCTACTTAGGAAAGGAAGTCCAAGATAACGAAACGAAAACGCACAAAGACGCACTCTAATTTAACTCCTTTTCCAACACCGAGCGACTCACGCTCGTGCTGGTCACAATTAATTTCTAAGGACTCTGTTTTGATCGTCAAGGGCCCTGCTTTCTCGAAACGAAAACGCACAAAGACGCACTCTAATTTAACTCTCTTTCCAACATCGAGCGACTCACGTTCGTGCTGGTCACAATTAATTTCTAAGGACTCAGTTTTGGTCGTCAAGGGCCCTGCTTTTATGCTTTTCTTAACCTAAGCTTCACCTCCTCGTAGAGACCACGCAACTTAATTTTGTTACTCAAAATAACTTTCCCATTTGCTTCTAAAAAATATTGATCGGTTTATAATTTGTTTTTGTTGGCAATGGCCGGATTCGCGATTCCTTTGGAAATGGTATCCTACAGTATAGATTCATTGTGTGTTAATATGATAGTGAAATCTGTAATCTCTAGAGAATATAGTGGGCAGGAATGAGGTATCTGTTGTTACTTACCAAATACAAAATATCATGACTATATCAAATATTGTACGTATATAATAAATGACTATTTCTTTTATTCTGTCTATTTTCAAACTTCAAATGATGAATTTGTTATAATTTATTATTATATTTATTATAATTAATAAATTTCTTTTATTGTTGATTAAAAATTATCTTGTTAAAGATCATTTGCTTCTAGAAAATATTGATCGGTTTATAATTTGTTCTTGTTGGCAATAGCCGATTCGCGATATCTTTGGAAATGGTATTCTACAATATCATTTGTTAAATGTAGGAATATATAAATAGGTACATGCAGCGTTAATAACTATACCGTAGCACACCTGTGCTATCGTTTTGTCCAAGAGTGTGCATACGTTGGAGAACTGTTAGGCTATGTATGAGGTTATTCTGTTCCCGCAGCCGGATTTATACATATTCCAAAGTTAACTCCAGCTTAAGCGTGGGGAGCACAATTTTCTTACAATCTGCAACATGCTGCCGGATGTTCAACCGCATCAAGCGCGTTGTACATGCACGTCCTTCGCATGAAGTATACAAGGCACATCGTGTAGTATATATGTACGTTCGAGAAATTAAAAGAATAAAACGCCAGAAATGGATGAATTATTTTATCCATTTGCGCTACAATAACGAGTCCAACTCGACATGAGTTCTTGTTGAATGTTAGAATTATTATATATGCTACACTTGTCACACGACCAAAATTATATATAACGTGTTTTAACACAAAATTCGAAGAAATTTAAAAATTTTTGTATTTCGAAGTCGCGAATGGAATAGAGATATTATAGTTAACTAATATGAAATATTTTTCTAATACGTAATTTTTCAGAATTTAATAATTGTGCTAGGAGTTTGTTTTATTATCTCCGAATAACCTGGATTTTCAATTTCAATTGAACTCCTTTCTGTTGATTCAAATGGCCAATCTAATACCTCGTTGCTATTTTTAAGAGGGAACTATCAAGTGGTATGATTTAAAAATTGATTTTTTTTTCATAAATCAACAGTGGAATATTTAAAAAATATATTTTTAGGATTTAAAGTCCAAATGGTTAACGACAGAAAATAAATATATTTGCTTGTAGCTTTATATATCTATCATCAAAGAGTAGAATAGAAAAATTTGTTCATTAACTTTAAATTTAACACTTTGCACTCGAGAGGTGACCATCAGTCACCATTTCATAAAATTTGGAAGATCGATATTAATTAATATATAAAATTTAATGTAATGTAACGTATGCGAAGTATCGAAATCAAATAATTCTACAATTCTACTATTACACAATTTTTTATTTACTGCTGTAAAAAGTATCGTCAGTTTTTTAGTAGAGAATCTTTGAATATCTACTCTTCTCTAGCCAAAAAATCATCGAGTGCAAAGGGTTAATATTATTCGTTAATTATTACTTATTAGCAATTTACTACTGTAAAATCTTATTTTACGTTTCAAGAAGAAACTTTAATTTATTATTTATGTTTTGTACAAAGTATACCATGGTACATGGTTTCAAAGTTGATGTGTCGTTAGCATTAGCGTTACTTAATGCATGCTGCAGGTAGATGGCGCAGCGTACTTACTGTGCTTGGTACGAGTAATATAGGGAAGTATTATACGTAGCAGCAGCTTGATCAGTATTAAGATAATACTGTAGATATTGTCAAGATTCAAGAATGTGCATATTTGTTTCTATAGGTAATTGAGATCAAGTAATAAGATGTAAAAAATTGTTAACTAGCTCTGAATATTAACTTTGTTCATTAATTGCTACATATTTTTAATTTATTACGACTAAATTTTGTTTAATATTCCGCATATTTAATAGCATTTGGACATTTCATCAATCATTGTCAACAATATTCAATATTAATAGTGTACAATTCAAATTGGCGTTTAGGCATCTTATTTTCCACTGAAAATTCCAATTATTGTTTTGTAATTTAGGATTCTTTTATAGAATGTGAAATGAAGAAATAATTATGGTCAGTACAAATTAATTCTGCAACTCTGACTACTATTGTAACTAAACTAGCCCTTGGCTTTCAAAGTCCATTTTCTTTTCTATTTTTCCTCTTCTTTTCTTTCCTTTTTTTATTTTTTTTGTTATATGGTATTTAGAACTTCACGAAAAATTCATAAAAAGAAGGAACTTTAACATTTTCTGTATGAAAATGATTAAATTACTACCCAAGGTTCCTTTGAGACTATTTTATTCTTGTGATGAACAGAAAACCATGCAATAAAGAAAAATTTGATTTTGAAAATCCTGGGCCAAATCCAAAATCAAATTTATGAGAATTTTCTTACATTATTTTCCACTAAATTAAAAATCTATCGATTATTACTTCTTTTGCAACCTATAATTGTAGAATTATATTATTCTAAATTACCATATTACTGTATATTAACATAATTTTTTCTCATAAGCAAGAAAAATGTAAATTATAAAAGATTGTTAGTGCGTCAGGTACCATTTAATAAAATACTCGAAAATGTCATGAAGAGATAGGAATACTACAAATTGAACTTAATATTGCTGCATGTCAGAGCTTCAACTGAATTCGAATGACTGAACTCAGATGTAGTTACGGGCCTGGCTGAGTGAAAGCTAAATCCAGGGGCTCCAACGTTTACCTTCTTTTATATCTCGAAAATCTATCAAAAATTCGGCAACCTAGTATACTTCACGGCGAGACGTATATCTATTTCGAGCGAATTGACCCTTTCCAAGAGGCGTATTAACCTAAACATCACACATTTCGTTTTCGTGGAAAATTCCTATAGAACAAGACAAAAGAGAAGACAGAAAACCGGGGAAAATTGAGAGAAAATCCGTTCGAGGCTTCACGAGGATGAGGGATAGATCCTCAGGGCCAAAGAACGGAAAGCTAAAGGTGCTAAAGAAATGAGAAAAGTAAAAGTTGGAGAAAAGGAATGATTTTTTTTTTAAAGTATTATATAACGAAAAAATAAATCTACAATTCTCCCAATTTTAGCTATTTAAATAATTTCAGCAAAATTGTTTTAAAATTCGCTTTATTCTATCATTAAAACGAGAAATCAATCGGAATAGAACGAATAGTAATACAATTATAGTACTTTTCTTGAAAAATTGTTAAAATGAAATTTCAGAATGACATAATTTTAAAAATATCACCAAAAATCAGTTTCAATTGTAAAACATAAGTTTACATTATTCAATTTGTATAAAATATGGGAGAAAAGAACTAGATATCTAACATTTCATTTTAAATGAAGCAAATTATAATACTATTGCTTATTTCTTATTTTCTTTCTTGAAAATTTATTTACAATAAATAAAATTAATTTATTTTGTTTTTACCTAGAAACTATTTCCTTCATTTATTATTAATCATAATAAATTTGCTATTATCTGCACCCAATTGCAAGAGATGTAGTTTTTATTTATGGATATGGATTCATTTGACTAGTTTGGTAAAAATAATTATATGCAAATTGTGTCTGCCTTTATGGTTAAATGCATATGACATTAAACCCTTCTCTAATGTTGCTACTTTTATTTCGTGATAGCGTTTAAGATGCAGGTCGAATTCTTATTTTGTCTCACAAATACACGTCCACCTGTTCCTTTTACGATTCTGCCAGCACACAAAACAGAGTTCCTCGAGTTTTGTTTATTCCTCGACCTTGGCTTTTGGGTATCTCGCGACGCCGGATGCTCGCCATTAAGTGTTTTGCACACGTACGACCCTTGCGTAAAAGATACACGCTACGTTCCATCGCATACAGGTACACACACACACGCAGGGTTAATATGACCGAGACTTTTCTACTATGAAACGCAACAGCAAAGAAACTTGAATGCGAGAAGCAACCCTTCTTGGGTGGTAAAAGAAAATAGAGTAAAAGTGGAAGATAAATGGATAGAGAGAATAAAGAAGATAAAAGATATAGAAAATGTTTAAGTGAAATTAATTCAAGATGGAAATTTATGATAGGCGTGTATCGTGTGTCTTACGGGTTGACAGGTTTTAATAGCTTTTCAAAGTTATTGGTATTTTGAGAGTATAGTTGTTTTTAAAATTTATTATTTACGTTAATAATCGAAGTGCATTTAATTATTTATTTTAATATTGCGAGTGAATGTAATTTAAAACAAAAATTTATAATATACGTTATTGATGGCTAAATTTTAGTTTGTTTTAATGTTATTGATGCTTTAAGCAAACGATTGGTTGTAGAATTAATTACTTACGTTAATATTGGTAGTGAATTTAATTTTTCATGTTAATATTCAGACTGAAATTTCATAACATATTATAGATAATCGAGTTTCGCTATCTTTTTGCTGTTACTGACAGTTTAAGTCAGTGACTGGTTGTATATGATAATATGGATTTATTGAAAATCATTAACAGAAATATTTTAATGTATTTTAATACATTCATTATAACAGATACGACAGTAATACTAGAAATGTGAATTATTAATTATTATTATACTAGATATCATTCGACAGAAATTTGTAACATCGACCTAACTTTACGACTATTTTACCTGACTAAAATATAATCATCGAATAATAAGAATTTAATTTGTCTAATTTAATTGTGTAATTAATATATTACGATTTTAAAATATTCCAAAGATTATATTACAAGAATTCGATTTGTTATATATTTAAATACCGTACATTTAATATAATAATAATATTTAATATTCGATATAGTTAAAAAGTCTATTGTTTTTTATTGGCATTTTCATTGTACAACTATTCAAGTTATGGCACGAATCAGTATCGTTACAAAGAATCTCATCGAAAGCCAATCAGTATAATTACTATTTGCCTATCTTAAATATCACTGGGGTCATCTTATAAAATCTTTGTCGTATATTTATGACAGAGAAAATCAACATTTATTCTCAATAATTACAGACATTTTAAGTCAGTGACTGGTTTTCTATGATAATATGGATTTATTGAAAATCATTAAAAATCATTATTTTGGTGTACTTTAATACATTCATTACAACAGGTATGACAATAATACTAGAAAAGTGAATTATTAATTGTTATTATACTTGATATCACTTGACAAAAATTTGTAACATCGACCTAACTTTAACGACTATTTTACCTGACTAAAATATAATCATCGAATAATAAGAATTTAATTTGTTAATAGATAATGTTTAATTTAATTGTGTAATTGATATACTATGATTTCCAAATATTCGAATGATTATATTACAAGAATTTGATTTACTGTATATTTAAGTATGATGCATTTAATATAATAATAATATTTATTAAAAATAATATTTAATATTCGATATAGTTAAAAAGTCTATTATGTTTTATTGGCATTTTCATTGTACAGCTATCCAAGTTATGACACAAATGTACCTGCTTGAGTATAATTACAAAGAATCTCATTAAAAGCCAATTATTATTACTGTTTGTCTATCTTAAATACCATTGAAATCATCTCATAAAATCATTGTATATTTATTACAGAGAAAATCTCTTTATTCTCAATAATTACAAATTCCTATCGAAATCCAATACTTCTGAACTGCAATTGGTTGTGCAAACTCGTTGGTTCTTACACGCTAGAAACAATGAATCCACCACCTATGCGCCCAAGGCTTTTCTGCTGATGGAATCCTCAGGTTCATTCGATTCTCGTATCAAATCTAACTTTATAGCCCGATGCTTCAGTCCATTTAACCGAAACCTTCTTGCCGAAGTCTTTGACAGTGATCACTGGTTGGTTCTTCTTAATGAAACAATTCTTAACGACGACACCGCCTTTTTTGTCACCTGAACACGTTTCTTCCGAAGAAGCAACTGCTATTGTTGTCTAAGTGGATGAGAGTTTGACAACAATGTGGAATTCCCTTTGGATTTGCTGATGGCTATATTCGATTCCCGTTCAACCGAATTCCTTGTCCCCTTAATCCTTAGAAACTCTAGATTTATGACACCACCTTTGGCCATTGAGAGCAGTAGACAATGCAGAACTAGCCGAGTTAGATGACCAAACCCCTCGCTCTATCGCAGACTCTTCCGGATGAGAAACTCTCTGAGAATTGCTTTCATTTATTGTTAGATATGGAAGTGACACTATAATCTATATATGTTAAGAGAGTGCCATAAATGTACTCATTTTTTGGTATAAGTGTTTCAGTAAAATAGGAATTTTTATGTTATTATGTAGAAATGTTAAGCTTTGGTTTGTGTATTTGTTTAGTATTATTGTGATTGATGCATATTTTTATAACTCTACGCATTATCTTCTATGTACCTTAAATTAATAAGGAGTTAAATATAAGGGATATAATTGTCATTAAATAGTAATCACTTAGGATTGTCTTAAATTAGTAGTAGCTCTAAATTAATAATGGCAATAATAAAAATTAAAATTATAAAAATTATAATAAAAGAAATTATAATTATATATAGTAGTACAAGCTAGAGTAGGTAGGAATTATCTGAATATATAGTTTGTAATGTGGAATGTAAAATCACACATGAGTCGTTGATTTACCAAATTACTTAACTCCAGAATATAAAAAAAATAGTTTTTAAAGTTTATAATAAATATAAGAAATTAAACATCAATCAATTGCTTTGGATCTAAAATTTGCAAAAATTCAAAAGTGGAACTAACCATTTTTGCCTGTGATTGCTTCATATTTCATTTGAATATAATCTGCACGTTAATCGAGTTATTTATTTTAATATTAAATTAATTCTTGAACTCGGAAAATAATAGGTTTTGCGATTATTCATTTCTCCAATTTTGCCTATTTGAAGATTTCACAATTAATTAAATTATAATTCTTTTTTTTCATAGACAACTTTTTAATTATTTAATTTACCTTGAACAAATAACATAGTACTGTTACATCCTTCGTATTACATAATTTCATTTTTAATTAATATCTTGCATCTTTTACCATGGTTTTCAAATATTTAAAAATTTGTAATTGGCAGAGCTTGGGATTTGAATGTTCTTACTGACATAATATCCACTAAAGAAGAATTCTATGCTACGAAATGAATGTATGAAACTATGATAAACAGATCTTTAAAATCATATTTCTTTTCTCCTTGTTATTTACTTTCTGGATGATGCTTCCACGAAAAACTTAGTCTGAATTCTCATGCAGAAGAACAGAGATCCAACGATCAGATTCTACTACAACACTTGGGTGTTGACATGTCATTATATCGTAGCCTGATTATGTCAGTCAAGCATCCCTAAAGCAGATAATCGTCATTTGTCAAGATAAGTAGTTGCGGTCTGTCATGTAGTAGCGAACACAGCCGCAAGCATCTTGTTCCCCTTTCCTTATTGTCCTGCGATTACATGGCTGTTCAGAATATTGCTGCCAGGATGGGACAGGGGATCACGACACCGTAAAATTCATCGAAATAATTTCATCGATGAAGGAAATGTTTTGTTCGCTAATTAAGCCGATCCGTTTTCTCGATAATCTTTTAAAAATTGTGCCCCCTTTGTCTCGTCGGAACAAAAGAGAGATTATAGGATTCCGAGACTCTACATCGAGTCTTCTACCTATCGCTGAATCTCGAACGTCCGCGAGAAATTAAAAAGGATAAAAAATAATTTGATAAAATAATTACAAAGGTTGAAAAATAATTTAACAAAAGAGAAGATTTGAAAAGAATATTTATAAAGGTTGGAGAATAGTTGTATAAAATAATTAGGAAAGCTGAAGTACAATACGAGAGAATATTAAAAGTGCAAAGACTGAAAAATAATTCAACAAAGTAATAAATAAAAACTCGAAGATGATTCTGTAAAATTATAATTAGAACGAATAATTATAGAGGCTGAAAAATAATTCAATAAAATAACAATTCAGGAAAATAATTATAGAAACTGAAAACTAACTCAGTATAATAATTACGAAAACTGAATATTAATTCAGCACTTCTACAATATATAGACTGAAAGTAAGATTGGAATTTTTTTCCAGATTAACATTGAAAATTATTTAGAAGATATTTGAAAAGAAGGTTATTGATTATAAATATGTACAATTTTATCTTTTTGTCACATTTTGAATTCTAATTTACATATCTCAAAAAATAGAGAATATTCAAAAATTAACAAATCGTTATTTTGTTTATTAATTTTTGTCAGGAAGTGTAACTGCAAATTCTATTTTAATAAAGGCTAATATAATTTTGGCAAAAACTTTAACTTTGTCTATGTTTAGACATTTTTATTGACTTGATAATTCCAGTGTTATAATAACTAAAGTGTCAAATATCGTATTATTGTACTATGAATATATTTTAATAAAGGCTAATATAATTTTGGCAAAAACTTTAACTTTGTCTATGTTTAGACATTTTTATTTGATATATATATATATATATCAAATTCAACATTAAAAACGTAGGATTATGAGAACAGTGAATGTTGTACTTCTAAAGACAATCTAACTAATAAATAAACATAGTTGTGACTCTTTAAACAATTTATAGAGTCATCATTTTTAAACTATAAATTAAGGACTTTGCTAAATTTCTGCAAGTTTTAATTGTTACTATAAACATCGTCGCCATGGCAAGTAGTAATACAGTCTTACTTATCAAATAAACCGACCACGAAATTTGGCATTTGAATAAGGCAATAATTTATTTACCAGTTTTCGAATATCTCTTCCTGCATGAAATCAAATTTGAATTTCATATGTTTTCGAATATTTTCGAATGCTTGTACTATCCACATATATTTATGTTCCCAGTTATGTGAAATGTAATATTCGCATATAAACAATAACACAGTGTTTAGAAGGTTCGAATAACACAGAAATCAATGATTGAATTTCCATTATTTTTATCGCTTTGACAAATATCATATAACTTTAGAATAGTGCAAAATACAGTAAAATTTTGTGTGCAAAAAATACTACATTTTTAATGTCCTGCTGGTAAGTATATTCAGAGCATGAACAAATTTTGAAAGTTTAGGAGTTAGCTTCTTCTCATCAAAAAAATTTCTGGCGCATAAAAAAGTTACTGTACGTATTACTCATTTAGACGAATTTTCTTGAATACAGTATGCAAATACTTGCCAATTTCCAAGTTCTCTTTTTCATAAAATCTTGTGATTTTAAAATTATTATAAATTATCTTCTGTATTACGGTACTATTTTAAAACTATTAGAAACTGTAAAAGTATTACATTATATTAATGTTATATTAATATTATAAAAATGTTATAATATTTAAAAATATTAAAAATTATTTTCCTTACTACAGTGCTATTAAATCTTGAAATATGTACTTAGAAACCAAAATCATCCCATAAAGGAACA
>NW_016909226.1:86132-96630 GCF_001483705.2 Eufriesea mexicana | reverse complement strand
AAGTTGAAAAGTTGAAAAGTTGAAAAGTTGAAAAGTTGAAAAGTTGATAAGTTGAAAAGTTGAAAAGTTGAAATGTTGAAAAGTTGAAAAGTTGAAATTTTGAAATGTTGAAAAATGGCGAATTGTTAAGTTGACATGTTGACAAGTTGACGAGTTGACTAGTAAACAAGTTGACTAGTTAACGGATTGACAAGTTGCCTAATTGACGAGTTGTCGAGTTGAGGAATTGACAAATTGATCAATTGACGATTTGGCAAGTTGACATGTTGATAAGTTGATAAGTTATTTAAATTGACCGGGTACTTAATAAGTTAATTAAGTTAACAGACAAATAAGTCAGAGTTAAAAGAAGAAAATAGTTTGTTTTTCTTTACCTGCAGGTCTCGTTATACCACCTATACTTTCGTTCCGCTTCAGGTTTCACACGTTTCCCTCCACGATGCCTCGTCTTTCTAGAATTTCTAACTTACACACACTCCCTTACTTGCACATTTTGTACTGTATACTGTAAGGATTGTTTAGAATTCGACTAACCTTTCAATAATATTTTCGCAACTGCTTTCACTTAATCGTTATCGTTTCTTTCCATTTCAGGGCAGTTCGAGACGGACGGCGTGCTAATCCCTGGGACGATGTGTGACCTCGAGTTTGTCAGTTCACAGTCAAAACGGCCATACGGACGCTTCTACTCGCCACGTTACCCGTCCTCCTACCCAAAGAACATCCGGTGCTCGTACCTCTTCCGTGCAAGGTAACTAAGCTGACCTACTATCAAGCTCGCAAACTGATCCCGACATAATCCACATATAATGCATCTCGAGGCCAATCTCCAGTCCTGCCATATATCTAACGTTCTCACGCGTTTACCGGCTCCAATCCGTAATCGAGATGCTAGTTAATTAACACCTGATCCACGCACCTTCGTCTCGCTATCATGAATCGACACCTTACTGATTGATTAACTAACTTAACAAGTGATTTTTTCTGCTTTTATTTCTTGGGTTAAGGAAGTATCTTGCAAATGTCTTGAAAATTGAAATAAATTGATAATTTATATAATTATCACTTATGCAAGAAATGTGAATATTGAATTTTGATTTCAGAATAAATTTAACGAAATTTATGAATGCCATAGTTTTTTATAATAGTGTTTAATACGTATTTCTTCGTGTGTCAAAAGCAAGAAAATATTAAGTGAAATCACTTTTTAATTTTATGTAACTTGCTTTTTAATATTTTGAAAAATATATGGTTTACTGGTCCTATATGTTTTGAAGTGATAAACGTTTCAAAAATTCATACTCAGATTCTGTTATAAAAGTTTATTATATTATTCTATATATTTTAATGTGTACATACGATTAATTCCTCCATTATTAAGAATTTTTGTTTGAAATTTAACAGAATGCTTGAATTGCTTTTATAAATTTAATAGCTATGAACATTTCAGTATCAGTTATTGAGTTTCAAGGACATTTTGTTTCCCTGCAGTGAAATTATATATTTTCATTATGAAGTGTGTTTCAACGATAATTTACACGTTTGGTTAATGGACTTCAGCATCAAAGTTTGTTAAACCCTAAAGTACATGTATTTGCATATCTATTACCTGTAGGCCATAGACATGCAAGCAACAAGTGAATTAATTAGATGAAAGAAGATTAACCAGAAATTGAACTCAATAAAACAATAATTATCTAAAATATGTGGAAACATATTTCACGTCTTCAAGAATCTTCAACTTTAGTGATTTGAATATATAAAACATTATGAACCTTGGTTTAAAGGTTAGGAATAGATAGAAGTTATTGCACGACTGTACAAATATGATTGCAATTTTATAAATTTATATACAGATATTATCTCTTATTATATTTCAATACCATACAAATAAGTTTTGTTAGATTAAAAGAAAAGCAAATAAATTTACTTCTACAGAAAATTCAATGAATGCAAAATTAGTTTATAAAAGATACCAACAATAGATAACAGTATTTGCACGGAAATTGCTGCATGGAAAGTTTTAACGTTAACTGAAATGATTAAAGTTCACAAAAATATAAAAGAAGAACAAAGTGAACTCAAAAAGTATTACACTTTACTAAAGAAAAGAACTTTAATTAAAACATGTAATAAAGTATGTTAATAATGATCACCCGAGTCCACGAGATTTTAAATTAGTCAAGCCAAGCTCTCTTGATAGGTACACCGATATTAAACACCGACAGTGTTTCCACCACAGTCAACGAAGACTGTTCATGCATGTGCACGAGGTGTCCACGTCTGTTTCAGTCGTGGCTCGCTAGAGGCGCTGCTTTGTTAGTCGCGCGTAAGCACTATCATTGCAAAGAAGAAGTTCGTTGTTTCGGTAGAGGACAGGGGGGAAAGAGACTCTTTCGTTTTCTTTATTATATGGTGCTATATGACTGATTGTGAGCTAATAGGAAGCAGATAATTTCTGCCAATAAGGGAAGTGCATTTACTCTGCTTCTGTGATGGTGTTAGAATATTCTACGTTTTGCTCAGTGGACTTCTTCTCTGCAACGAATAGTGCTTACGCGCAACTAACAAAGCAGCGCCTCTAGCGAGCCACCACTGAAACTGACATGAACATGTGCACTCGAAGAAATTAGCAAACGCTTATTTTTGATCTGTGAACGAAAAGCAATAACTGAATTCTTTCACCAATATCTGCGTTACAATATTATATAAATATCTATTTTTTAATTTTCTTATTAGCATTAATTGCGATCAATTTTTGCTGTTCCGTCGTGGAACTAAAGCAGATCCAGAAGACACTATTACTGTCTTCTAACGGCCAGATCCTGAGTGTTAAAATACAGTAGTTCCTGAAAGTATTTGAACGCTATATATATTTTAAGGGAGTATTCTAAGTCCAAAATTCTGATTTTAAAGAAAGTATGCGTGCATATATCAATTTTTCGAATTTTTTGATTTACAGATATTATTTCATATTCAGTGAAGATGTAGGTGAAGTCATTACTCATAGTTGCAGTTTGATCTTTGCTTTTCTAAATGTAACTGTATAATAATGCGAAATAGAGCAAAGCTTTCCAAATAAAATATGTTTCATTTTCAATATTCTGTCACTCTATAGTCAAAATTTCTCCTTGTGAGGTCCCGTTTCAGAAACAAGAAAACTATTGAAACTATAATCGTTGACTTTGCCCCCTCAAAGTCATTTTCTGCTGACAAAAGGGTTACTCCATATGTAATTCGTTATGCTTTATATACACGGAAACTTCCAATAAAATCGGAATATACTTGTTAGAGAATTCTTTAAAAATGTAGCGTTCAAATACTTTAATTAATCACTGTAATTCAATAATCGAAATTTCCTGCAGATATACAATGACGATATTGTGAATAGAAAATTATGACAATCGAATTATTTTAGCACTTAGAATCCAGTTATTAGAATACAGTGCCCTTCTAGATCTGCTTCTGTCCCATGATGGAATACTCATAGAAAATGATAAACAGGTTGGCTGACATGGTACCATAGCATGAAGTATAATCTCAGTTACCTATATTACGCGATTAAAATTTATACTGTAATTCTATCTAGAGGATAGAATCTTTGGAATATACGAACGTGCTCCGTACTCTCTGTCGGTTGAGTTATTAAGAGGTCTGGGTGATTACTTAAGCGAGTGGAGTAGCAGCTGGTACGCTTGGTGATTTCGTCCTTCATTAGGTTCATATTGAGGTCCTCGTGGATTCTTTCGTTGGTGATATACCATAGAGTCTTGATTATGAGATATAATGCCTTTGACAGGAAACGTGGTTAGATTCCTATACTATAATTATTGGCTGTGTCCAATATTATGTAAAATAAAATTATGAAATTCAAGAAATTGAAGTGGAGGACATAGACAGTTTCAAAAGACATTGAAGATGAAGGATATATCAAATTTTAAATTCTCATAGATGTTGAATTGTTTTCTTAATAAATAGTGATCTTAAGATTTTAACTAAAGGATAGTCCTTTTGGGGATTTGGTTTTATTAGTGTGAATGCGAGTGTGTGAGGTCGAGTGATGGGACAAATGTAGATATGTATGTCTTTGGAAGTGCGAGTGGAAGATCTAGAATGCATGGTATTGTGCAATTGTTATAGATCAAAGCCAATATGTTGTGAGGAGAGTCAGTTTGCTATGAAAAGCGTAAAAGTGAACAGTGACGAGATAATAATAGTATTAAGAGGAATTTCACCACACATACCTAATCGTTGTAATCATTATATGACGTAGTGACGAGATAATAATAGTATTAAGAGAAATTTCACCACACATACCTAATCGTTGTAATCTTTATATGACATGTGTATATTATAATTTGTAATAAATATTTAATTGTTAAATAACAAACTCACACATTTTGACTAAGAATATATGATATATAGAACTATAATTATTGAAAATAATCACGTTAATTTGGTTCAGATGTGACGTATGTTCATCAAGAAATTGATGTCAATAGAAGAGTACTCTTGTTCTAGTAATTCGCATATAGATCATCATTAGGGTTAAATCAGAGCGGAGTAAATCTAAAAATTCGAAAGTAAAAATAAAATGTGATTATAGCAGATACAAAATAGATATACTATCAGTGTAATCATTTTAATCGATAATATTCATTTTTCATTTTCGCCAAAGTTTGTTTTGTTTTAATTCTTTTGTAGAATTATTTTTGTTAATATATATCGTATCAAGAAGTGTCTTCTTTTATTAAAATTCAAGCATAACTAGGTGATTATTAATATTAATAATTATGAAATGTGTAAAATGTGATTATAGCAGATACAAAATAGATATATTATCAATTCAGTTATTTTAATCAATAATATTAATTTTCCATTTTCGTCAAAGTTTGCTTTGTTTTCATTCCTTTGTAGAATTATTTTTGTAAATATATATCATGTCGAGAAATGTCTTCCTTTATTAAAATTCAAGCATAACTAGCTGAATTATAAATACTGATAATTGACATATGATAGTAGAAAGTTTTCCTTAGTGTTTATATATTTAATGAATTTTTCGAATGTCATGGTCAACCATGAAAAATTAAACGTTTGGAGCGTCTGGCCGATGGTATGACATTTTACGACAGCATTGTTCCGCAAGTCACTGGTAATTAACGGCAACTAGCTGGTGTACCAGCCAACTGCGGAAATGAGAATTATGTTGTTCCGTGAGTCGGAACACTCTGTGTGCCCGTAACAGGCGATAATTAAAAATGCTCTTTGCACTGCCTTTGCCATGACCTCCAGAATACAGCTTTAATGTCTAAGCGTATTTAAAGCGAACTGCTGTAAATATGTCTGAATATATATGTAATCTAGTATGAATTTTATAATTATTGAGTAGTGATAGCTTTAACAAATGGCTTACATATAGGCAGCATTCAGCAATATTTGATACCTTTCTTTGCAAAATTACGTTGCTATAAATATATATCGTTATATTATTAGTAACTAACCGAAATTTGATATGGTAATTGAAATTTAATTGGTTAATTGTTATACTGTTAATTATATATTATTTTGTATGTAATTCAAAATAGTGAGCTGTAAATTCACAACATTTTTAATTATTATTGTTCTTTCTTACGTTCTTTCTTCTTTCTTATAAATATATATCGTTATATTATTAGTAACTAACTGAAATGGTATAGTAATTGAAATTTAATTGGTTAATTGTTATACTGTTAATTATATATTATTTTGTATGTAATTCAAAATAGTGAGCTGTAAATTCACAATATTTTTAATTATTATTCCCCTTTCTTACGTTCTTTCTTCTTTCTTATAAATATATATCGTTGTATTATTAATAACTAATTAAAATTTGATATAGTAATTGAAATTTAATTGGTTAATTGTTATACTGTTAATTATATATTATTTTGTATGTAATTCAAAATAGTGAGCTGTAAATTCACAATATTTTTAATTATTATTCCCCTTTCTTACGTTCTTTCTTCTTTCTTATAAATATATATCGTTGTATTATTAATAACTAATTAAAATTTGATATGGTAATTGAAATTTAATTGGTTAATTGTTATACTGTTAATTATATATTATTTTGTATGTAATTCAAAATAGTGAGCTTTACTACATAATTTTTTTAATTGTTTTGAGTATGTGTTAAGTTATTAATTGCTAACTATATATACAACTGTTGATGATTGATATAAGCTTCATTATAGAAGAATAATTACGTATAATAAAAATTGGAATTAATGTAAATAACCGCAGATTTATCGTTATAAAGATATTCATTAGTAATTAATTCGTTCTCCAAAGGATAATACCTTTTTAGTACATACAGTGTGCTACAGAAGTATGCGCACCTTTCTAATTATCCACGTTAAACAATTGCTATTTTTTAACGATATAACTTTACAAATTTTTGCAATTAAGACACACGTGATGTTAACTAAGCCTTCGTTTGATATAAACTTTATTACAATTTAAAATAAAAATTTGGTACAAGCCAAATGGGAATTAGTGTAAATTGTTACAGAATTAACGTCATAAAAGTGCATCCATTATAGAAATTTGTTGCATGTAAGAATATTTAATAATTAAGCTTATTTCATTTTCTTATCTTTATTGAATGTAATACAAATTATGAATGAAATAGTTCGTGTAACTTGTATCGTAAAACAATAGCAGTCGTTTGAATTATGATGATAGGGATACCAATACTTCTTTGACACACTGTATACTTTGTAACTATATCCTGATTACATCTCTCTCTTGATATTTAATATGCATTAAATTTTTACACTAATTTCACGGAAACAACCGAATCCTATTCAGAATAGTGATTAGTTATGGTATTATGCGAGGTTTAGTGTGGGTACAGATGTATATGTACATGTATATGAGGGTCAAGTGTGAGATAGACTTGATATGTTAGAAGATTGATAACCTCACCTAAGTCTCCACACACCGAAGGAACTTGTTAGTGCCTGGGATACGTCAGTAGTGACATCTAGTGGTGTAATAAGCAGAACATTGATCTTCCTCTAATATTATGTTAGGGATTATCCTAACATCATCATAAATCAAAATGTCCGGATTTACGATCAACAACACATTAAATGATTATTCATGGTGATCTTCCTGCATGGATACGCCAAAGCAATGCCACCATAAAGGGATCACAATGGAAATGCCAAGCTTTTTTCATTTGTTAATCGATCCTCACTATAACTTAACGTATAATCATCCTTTTTTCTATAGTTGGAGATGGTCATTCTAATTTCTTCGACATTCTCGTTCGGAATTTTCATTTTCACATGACACGTATGAGCCGTTCACTGCACAAATTGATTAACTCCATGAAACAAAAGTGGAGAAATGCAATGAAATAATGCATTTATGACTATACCAAGTGCTTTGACACTTAAATTTTTAATTTTTCAACAAGTGGAGTTAATCGATTTGTGCAGTGAACGGCTCATATGTGTAATATGCGTATATGCAACAGTTCCCATTACAGCAATAAAACCATATTAGTGTGATATCGAGGTATTAGGTTATACTAAAGCAGTGATTGCGAACTCTTTTATTACCAAAAATTAACGAATCTTATTTATCGACTTTCGAACGAGCAGGATATTTTTTAATAAGGAAACAAATGATACGAAATTAATTACTATAGAATGCTATTAAAAGGTATTTAAATATTACAACTAGTAACTTTATAAATTAATATAGAATTTTATAAAATTAACGTAGCAAAATAAATGTATTAAAAATTAACGTAGAATTTTACGATGCTTAACATAACTTACTATAAACATAATTACACAAAGTTCATTACAATTATTTTCTCTACTGTACATTGTATTTTATATGCTCTATATCTGTTCCATATTTCATCATATTACATAATAATTACTTTTTCTATTGTATTTCCTTTGCTAGTTACATTTTGTGGTTATTGACATTAGAAACTAGTTACACTTTTTTAACAATATGCACGTTGAATTAGAATAATCAGCTTATTTTTATTTCAGGAAACATATGTTTTCAGGAAAACGAAATTTTGGTTCTACATATAGTAAAAAAGAGAAAAATTGAGTTGATTGTATAAATTTGCATAATTCGTAAATTATTTGCATGTGAGCAACATTTTTATACGTACCATAGGTTCATTATTTCTGAAACAATGTTCTTGATAGCATCGTTTTTGTAGTTCGAATATTTTAGTAAAAGGGTCACCCGGTATATTTTCCATCGATTATATACAGAAATTATTTGAAAAAGTTCTTAAAAATTCTTTTTCTGTTCTGCTACTTTGTTGTACGTAGTGTCTAAGTTCATGCACCCCCTTTGCAGGATTGAAGTATAGCAAATGGGTGTATCCCTTGCGTATGAAATGTCTAACTTACTTCACTGCCAACTTTACTAGTCTTTCAGAGCATAAAGAACTAAAATTTAGAGCTCTGGGATTTAGTCGCCAGTGGAATGGAGTCGAAACTCTGACACTGGGGAAGATCAGGTTCAATTCCCTTTTGACGTAACCTCGGTATATTATTCAATCTGGTAGGTTCAATTAGACAGGTTTGTTGAAATTAACCTCACGCCTGTTCGTTCTTGAAGTAAAAAGAGACACATTCTCATTTGTTCAAGATTTAAACTTCATAAACAGCGGATTTTTCATTCCAAATAGTTTAATTTCGTGAATTTCTCAAAATTTAAAAATCGACCTTGATATACTCTTATCAGTAGCATATAATTTAATAAATTTAGTATTATTTCAGCAGTGCTGTTACAATGTGAAATATCGTATGCAGAAATGAATTTATAATTAATCTCCTATGTCATGTATATATATATAAGTTCATTCATAACAAACATTTTAATACTAAAACTGTGATCTATAACGTGTACCTATATTACCAAACATATCCAGAATGAAAACAGTAGTCTATATAAATAATAGTAATTACAGTGAAGTGAAAACGTTTGACTATGTTTCTACGTCAACAAAAGTTAACATTAATTATAACTGCAAGAGCTAAAAATCTGAAGCAAGTAATTTTATCAGTTTTGACGTTTTTGACGTTCCGGAGACGTCAAAGTCTACAATGGCACATGAAGTGAATGACGTCTCCTAGACGCCATTGTATGTCAAGGGGTTAAAAAAGAAAAATCAAGTAAATTCAATAACTAGTTCTTTTCAAATAAATTTTAACAAATCTTGATTTCGCAAGCTTGATGATACACATACGAGCATTCTTAACCCAAGTAGCTGTGAACGATCAAGTGACACTAGTTTGTTCCTTTTTCTTTAACGACTTCTACTGTTTGCTATTTGTCAGTCCATCCACACCCTGAGAAGAATGTCAGGACCTTAGTAGCCCCAATGAATGCAGTGTTAGTTCGTACACGTTTGCGATTCTTCGACTCCTGGTGTTAACCATACAATTAACTCTTCGCTGCAGCTCCAGCTAATCCATAAACCTAGGTCATGCAGCAGTGCTTGGAGTGCTTGGCCCACCCCTGGCACTAGCAACCAGTATGGTATTCCACCATTCGTTAGAGGTCTCAAACGATTTAGAAAAATCCGGACGTGTTCTGTTTCAGAAATTAACAGAACGAGGTAAATCTGTGTCTGGATTATGTGACAATAGAAGGTTGTACAATCGACATAACGCGTTGCATCGAAACAGTATTACATGGAATCTTCAAAGAGGGAATTTTTATTTTATCTTCGAGCGAAATAAATTTTCTCAATTATCTTTTCGTCGATTTATCAGATATTATAAAGCTTGGAAGTAAACAAACTGAAAATTATCTACAAATAAACGCTTTTATATTAATCCTACCATAATTTAAATAACCGTTTTTAAAAATTTAACTCAAAATTTCGTGTTCAACGTTATAGTCTTGGTAATCCTTTGCAGTCTTCGCAATTTTTCTCTAGTGTACTTATAATTAATTTTTCAATGTCATCCGTTATTCCATTTTTTAAAGAGTTTGCTGAATTAGTATTCATCGGACAGTATTAATAATTTTATAATTTATGTATATAGGAAATATATCCTAAATAAGCGTTATCTAACTGTAATAATATAAAAATCAAACCAATTAAAAGTTCATTTATTTAATAATTAAATTGATAATAAATTTATGGATGTACGTCTAAATTTGTGAATAAGTAATGAATTTAGAAATAGTCTCCAGTAAGAGCGAACTGTTTATTATTATGTGTACAGGGAGAACGTTTTGCAATATTATTAAAGTTATGATGACAACATTCGTGCTATATGAGCTGCATTATAGTAGACACTTGTAGGATCGTGACCAATACAGGGGTGCAATAGCTATGTATAAATTTCCGATATTAGAAACGGAGTTTGCATATTTTACTTTTAACCTACACACCTGTTACCCTTTACAATACTGAACGCAGTGTGAGGTAGAGTTCTCGACTCGCATAACTCGTCGAATGACA
>NW_016909226.1:70846-83103 GCF_001483705.2 Eufriesea mexicana | reverse complement strand
ATGCTAATGAGCAATGATCAATTGCTCGATAAAACAGAGCACTTACATCTTGCAATACTCCAGTAACCGAGTACCCTAATATATATAGACGTTGAGGCACAACCAATACAGCTACTTAGGATAACAAATTTACATGACATATCAGATAAAATGATATGAAGTCCTTCATCCTCTGTTGTACAGTGTCGAGTCTAACTCGTCGCGAATTCTTCACGTCAAATCCCATGATTATAAGCTGTACTAATCAAGCAACCATAATTATACTTAATTACACAAAGCTCAAAGGATTTCTAAAATTTCAATCTAAATTTATCGTGCATGAACTAGGTATTTAATGGCTAACTAAAATTAAATGCTACTCCAATGCGTAAGTTTTCATTCTTAACACGTTTAGTGCCAAGTTAACACGTTCAAATGGGGCACCGGTGGCGGGCGAAATGTTAATAAAACTCGGAGATACTGTACCAATTGTTATAACAGGAGTTTCCAAATGTTAGACCCAAAGATGGCGAAGAATTTAGCACCAAGAATTAGCACCTTTTGATCCTAGTCTGGGCCGGTCCCTGAGGATCGTTCGGGACCAAACGAAAAGTCTAGCGCCGGTTCCTGGGGACTGACGTGACACTTGTAAGCGACCTTAGCACTTTACCGACCGCTATCGCTACAACGGCATGCGTACTTACGTCCGGCCGCTCTGGCGCCGACTCTGTTTCGGTTTAGACTGCCGTACGGGAGTATCTGTGCGTTTCGTATGCTCAGATAAATTTGTAAAAAAAAAAAAAACAGATACTAAGGACGTAAAACAGTCCTCCACTTGACCTGGGACATTGCGGTCCTAAGGCCGCCACAGTGTGGGATCTTATTAAACAACGCAACTGAGGAACGTACCAAAAAGCCTAAAAATAGGCTATTGGTCGGTGTTCCGTCGTGGAACAAGGAAGACCCGTTACGGTCTTCCAACAGCCAGGTCTTAGGGTCGAACAATTCGGCATCGGAATTTTCCGCTCCATGCCTTCAGCATGTTTGAATGCTTTACCTTTTTTCTTTGACTTCTCGTATCGCGGAACACGAGAATCCTGGAAATCCCTAATTTAACGAAATTAGGCGACGGCTCTTAAGACTTGGCTGACATAGGCCTGAGGGCTCCACGTGGTCCGCACACGTTGGAAGCCTCAGGCCCTCGCTAGGGGTAATAAACGACCGATGGGGTCACCAGCGCGCGGGTGGACCCCAGGTACCCCACCTTGGAGGAGAGGGTTTCCTCCACTATCGTTGTTTTTTGGGGGAACCTTCCCTTTCTCCAAGGTCACGGATTCGCGAACCAAGGGAACGCCCTTGGTCAAAAACAGCCAATCATATTTGGCGAGCTCCCGATTTTTCCTAAGGCCGATCTTAGGAAGATCGAGGAGCCCACTTCCGCACGAGCTCTGAGAGACACAGGTTCTCTCCTAACACTTCCTTGCGAGATCTGAGAGACACGGGTTCTCTCTAAAACAGTTCGGTTCGAGACCTCAGAGACACGGTTCTCTTCAAAAGCTCCGTCTAACCGATTCAAGTCAACAACACGCCACGTTCTTTTCGAAACGTCGAACGTCGTAGACACGACTCCTTTCCGCTCATGCAACTTAAACAGTTGCCCAATATTAATTTGGCGGGCAACACGTGTGGTAGTCGCGAGACGGCCTTACAACCCGTCGGAAATACGAGAATTTCGATTGCGACGCGACGCGACAGTCGGTAAGCATCGGCGACCAAAAGCCTATTAATAGGCTTCCGGTTGGTAAAGTGTTAGAATAGACGGCGTAAACAGGCAGGCGATAGGCAGCGTCTCTTTACGGCTAAAACACTTGAACCCATCGATGGCGAGAAAATCGGTCGAGGGGTGTCGAATCTTCTCGAGCCGAAGAACCGTCAGTAAAATAAAGACCGTCGATGAAGAAAGTCTTCTGGACCACTAGCCCTATCTCCTTATTCTTTCGCTACACACTGAACGTATCAAATCGTAGTGCAAAAGGGTTAAATGTTGAAAGAAACTGTTAACTTTGTTGATTTCTGCCTCAGTGACTGAAGTTTACTGTAAAGGAAAGCGAGTGTTCTATGACCAGAAAATTCCAAAAATTAACTGGTTTCTTTCGTCTCCCTATTAATTCGGATACAAAAGTCTCTGTTGTGTCAGAAAATCGTGTTATGAAAATACCATGATACAGAAGAACTGTCGCAATTTCCTTATCAAAATTATGCTATCAAAATATGCTGTTGCGGAACAGTCGATTGTATAATAAGTTCTTCTATAATCCTTTCCTGCAACAAAGTTTCATAATTTGCCACTTTACATCTTTTATAGTTGTAACAAGTTTGTACAGCATTTGCATCTCGTTATTAATAATTGCGCTAAGTGAGGACGTAATTGCAGTAGCAGCAGCTTATATAATTTTGTCGAGACAGTAAAGTAGGTCTAAGTGGAGCTTGTCAATTACGAAGGTTGTTAGTGATTAAGGTTGTTATTACAAAGTCGAAAACAATATGAAGATAGCGATCATTTTGCAGATTACCAACCACTGACAGGAGATTGTCAGGATAATGAATTTCATCGAGACAACAAAGTGGACTTAAAAAGAGAGCCTTGGTAATGCCTTCGTTACAAGTTCGGAAGTATTGCAACATATTGATAATGAGTATTCAACAAACTTTGATGGATGAGACACTGATCCATTGACAATAGAAGTTTGGTATAATGAATTTCGTCAAGATTGTATAGTAGATATAAACAAGGATTCATGATAAAGTCGACATTACAAGTTGGAAATTAATTTAATGATAAGGATCATTTGACTGGTGATGAAGTACATGACAGTGATACATTGGCAGAAGGAATTTATTTCAACGAATTTCATTTACGCAACGAAATAAGCCTAAACGTAAAATCTTAATAATGCATTGCAAATTGCAAGGTCGAAATATATTACAATATAGTAACAATAATCAATCAGCGAATTTAAAACAAAAATAATAATGATATATCATGACAGAAGAAAGTATTGAAAAAATCCAAAAGACATTTAATCTTAAATATGTAACAAACAAACAAAAAGAAAAATAATCGAAAATTCGACTTGAAACAATGAGGAACTATATCAGTCAATTTTAAAAACAGCATAAAAGGGATACAAGTTTATGTCATAACATAAAAGGATACAAAAAGGGTATAATATATATAAAATTATATACAAAAATATGTTTATATTTTTGTGCTTCAATTATTAGAAAAAACAAAAGAAATAACATGAAAATACTTCAACACCTTCTTCTTCGAAACTACTCAATTTTTATTTAAAACATTATTAATAATATTAAAAACATTAAAAACGCACTCTTTTTCTTACACGGCAAACATAACAACAAAAATGTACAATTAAAATAATTATAGTAATTTGCAATAATGATTTTATGTGAATCAGTGTGTTCACAAAGCAGATGCAGAAAATATATATCTTACTAAAAGTGAAATTATTTATAAATATTATAAAGTTCAGTCGGTATTTTATATTTTTATTATAGTATTAACAAGACTAGCAATCGTTTAAATATTTAGTTAATTTCTATGAGGTATGTATCATAATTGCGCTGACTATCCCTCTACAGAGTTGTACGCTAAGTCTGAACAATAACTTATTATCGCTATTACCATAAGTTTCACGATTATACTAATCTCTACGACATAGGGAGACTGTAAAATCAGTCAGAAGTTCATATGTTCGTGCGGCTGAAGCAGCGAACTATCAGAAACCTGAGAAGATAAAGGCTAGAAACTTCAGTCAGAGCCATACAAATGTCGAATGTTGCAGCGACCTCTAGTTTCATAGTAGCAATCGATGGCGCTAGTTACCCTCGTGCTACAATGGCGTTGCGGTTCATGCCACAAAGCCTACACTATACCGTGCAAATTACTATACCAAAATCGAATTAGTGCTTCCATCAGTCACAGTAATAGTCACAGTAGAAACTTTTAAACTTGTAAAATAATTATATTCTATTGCAAAATGCCATCATTAAAAATTAAAAAATTAGAAAAACAATTTTTACTTCATCCTTTTGTAGGTGAAATATTTTTAAAATTTTAGCAGGATAAAATTTCATTATTTTAAATTAATTTCTTTTACAACGATTAACTTGTTACGTCTAATTTATTTAAAAATCGATATTAAAATAAATTGCTAATAGTTCAGGTAGCGGATCGCAATTCTGATTAAATAAGTTTTAAGAGGAATTCGATCAATTGTAGCTCCACGAACATTTAGCTTTTCACTACGAATCGATGTGTTACGCGATATTAATTTTTAAATAAATTTCGTCAATGTGATGAGAAAATTATATGTGAGAAAATTTTCTGTGTTGTTTGTTTTGAAGTTTAGATTTCAGATTGAGATTTGTTAACAATCTTTAGCATACACAGGGTGTTGCATTTAACTGCCGCCATAATTTTTTGGGTACCTCCGACTGTGTAGTAAAAATAATTTCGAACAGAGGTTAATCAGTTTCTGTAACATAATAATTTCGAGAAATATTTTCTAAAATAGCATCGTGTATTTTTGACTTCGCAGGATTGTTATTCGCGAAAAAATTGAATTCAACTACTACATTGTGACTTTCAGATGACCCACTGGAATATAGCTATGCGTTACATGTAAAGATATAGGTTAATTTTTTGTTTTGATTCTCTTGAATAACTATAAATAACGAGCAGTGCACTATACGTTAATTTATATATTAATGGAATTATTAAACATTATTATCGAATAATAATAATAAGAATAAATATATTATTGAAACGAAAACGTAAATCAGTATTGCGTATGGTAATTTAGAAAATAATAGTAACAAAATATTCATGATATTATGATCATTATTCATGTGAACGTGTAGTATCTTCACGACATATGTTCGTTTTAAGATCTATCTTACGTCCATCATAGTAACTAAAAATGTCGTTAAATTTGAAATATCGATAGTAATAATTAAATATAATTAATATTCCGTATTTGTACCGGCTGTACCATCCATTCGTGAAATTACGACTTCAGAAACAGGTTGGTCACACGGAAATACAGATGGCATATCGGAACCTGTAATAATTCTCTTTGCTTGTTCCATTCGGAATTATTGCGCGTATCGTAAACTCAAGGGTCGAGAGTGTCGCGCTCTATCGTAAAACTAGGAACTAAGCTGCTCGTGCGCCATCTTAACTTCACTGACCAAGCCATAAACTGACATACATACTGTATACGTAAATCAAAATATATGAAGCTTCAGTGTACCGATCAACGATTACTATGAAAATGAATCTTTCTGAGTATGTTTCTATAAGTACTATAGATAAGGAAAGAAAATTAGAGTTACTATATTAAAATTTATAAAGGATAACCTAAAAAGAAGATCAAAACTATCAATTTGCATGGCATTAACAGAATTTCTTTTCGTAAATTGTTGCAAATTTAGGTTTTTAAATTAATAGATTGAAATTTTACTCTATTCGTACTAAATAACAAAGTTATACCTTTATGCTTCAAGGAAGTGTAGGAAAGTAGGTAATCGTAGGTGGTATTCACAACACGTAGGTTAGCACCTTCTCTACTTTACCTTTTATTTTGTACAAGGCAAGATGTTGGAGGAGAAGACCTTGACTCGTTGTCCTCTCAGACAAGATTGACTGATTCCTCCTTCGATTAGCCGAGCTCTCCCCAAAAACGCGGAAGACGTACTGATTATTTGTATTTTAGATGTAACTAATTGCGCCCCCTATTCCTTGCGCCCTTGGCGCTTTTTCTGGAGAAGCGTGGGAGCGATCGTGGAAATTTTTGGTGACGTAGGTGGATTTCCACATGGGCCTGCGGCCCACGGTGCGGCTAAGCTTGCCTGCGGTCCTTTAGTCCCTTTGGAGAATCCCCCGAGGCTTTATGGTACCCGTATGGGCTGTTGAGACCCGGACTGACTACGTCCGAGGATTAGCAGAACGTGCTGTCATAAAATCTTTGAATTTAGATTAAAATAAAATTTCTCAAAAACAGCTATGTAGTAACGCGTTCCATAAAGCCTCTCGGCCCCTTTCTCTCGCGCGCACCGAATGATTCTTTGTATGTGTGTGCCGAGGGCTGCTACAGAAGTAGTTTCTTACGTCAGAAGACGTTGAATTGGCTATTTTTCTTGGTATCTTTCGTGGTGTGTGTTTCATAATCTAACCATGCATATAACGTCGAAAATACATCTTGCATAGCAATGCATTAATCTGCAATGTATCGACAATGGCTGAGAAATTATGGTCTCATGAATTATGATCATCCCATGATATGTAGCCATAGCCACTCTCCCACGCAAGTAGCACCTGAGCATGTGAATGAAAGCCTAAGAGTGGACACGAAAATGCGAAATTAAAATGATATGAAAGTTATGTAAAATCTATATATTGGAATTTTAATAATTTTCTAAATACATTAAACATTTTTATCTTCTGTCTTAATACAGGAACTTTAATTTCGTTTAGATTTTACTCCATTAAGAAAAGCTTGCTCGATAATTTCTTGTATGTATGATATTTTTATATTTTCTATTATATATAATTATTTAATTATTTCTCAAATAACATTAAATTAAAATTAGTTTAATCACATTTAAATAATTATTACCTTTCAAATATTATATATAATACTTTATTTGTTGTATAATTATAACTAGAGGAAAATACGAACAGTAAAATGAATCGATGTACAGTATTATTTCTAGAATTTAACCTTCGCCGCAATGCTAAATTTTTTCAGAGAAGTAGTCATTCTGATATTCGAAATGAATATTTCAGTGCACTTTATGTACATAAAGAAAGAAGATAGAGTTTATGCGGCATACACTACGTTAATCCTTATAATTGACTATCATGATTAGTCTTATTTTTCGTGTATTTTTAAAGAAAAATTGAGAAAAAGCTGTCATTTTCATACTTTTTAGTTTCTCTTATCGTAAATTTATTCGGAAAAATACTGATATTTTTATATTATAATGTTGTTTTCTTATTTTATTCTTCGCATCATATTCAATATTAAAAAAAGTGGAATGCATATTTCAAAAATTATTTCTAATATACCTATAATCTTTTTGCAAACTTAAATTATCTGTTTAAAATATCATTAATGATATATTTACATATTTATGTTTAAATAATATTATTGTAGCAATGAATAATTTTGTTTATTGTACATATTTCGGTATTGCCAAATATTTCGAATACTGTAGGTATAGTACAACCAATTTAGAAGAATTAGGTATGCATACAAATACTCGTTATCGAAGATGAAAGAGGATTTCTAGCAGTAAATTGTATAGCGTGTTATGAATATTTGAGAGTATTTGCTGCGAATAAAAATTCCTCAACTTAATATGGCAGAGGAACGTGACAAAGACCGTTTGATCCTGCGTCAAAAGCTGAACGTAATAAGTGATGTAATTAAAGAGAAATTGCGACCGAAATACAGCGGAATGTGAAAATAACTTCGATTCCTTATTTAAACGTCGATAAAACAAAATCTAATAAATCCACCTTTGATATTAACTTATTTGAAATTCTACTTTATAATATTGACTTAGATAATGGAAATTATAGTCCGTTCAATGTGTTTGGTACAAAGGAATGATTTAATATTCAAAATAAAATATTCAGTGATTTCTCTTTTGATTTTAGCATTCTCAATAAACTACGAAATTTATAATACCAACTATGTGTTCTGAATTATTTATGAAATATACATCATTAAATAAATATCACGTCGAATAATAGTACACTACAATCATTTCAAGTAAATAATTTCAATAGATTTAAAAAAATTGATCAAATTTGTTATTTTATTCTGTAATTCCTTCAGTTAAAGGATTCGATAATTAACTTAATTTTCTCAATTTCTTTACCGATGCCTATATTTTCTTATGTATTAATAATTATCACATTCAAATAAAATTACATTGGTATGCTATTATATAGGTACATCAGTATTCCAGAATATTATTGTATTTTTATATTTTTCGGAATTTTACATAGGCGTTGTAATCCATACAGTACCTCGTAATTTTGAAAAATATTTCCAAAATTTATTGAAGTAGGTTTGAAGATATAGAAAAGGACAACAGTGGCCTTGAAATGACGTTCAAGTTGACCTTGAAATGTTTCTGTCATATTGTACTCGCCTAAGTTCTTTTCTTATATTTACTGTCAAGTTAAATGTGACAACTAAATGTGATTCCATATGTCGGAAGATTACTATTATTTTTGGAACAAAGGAATAATGGAAAGGAAACCTTTATTTATATGTTGCCTAATAAATGTTAACATCCATGGTTGTATTTTTCTTTGAGTTGTGTTTGAACAATCGTATATACCTCACTGACACGTGAAACAATGTCATTATAAATCTGTTAAATATTTTAATTTGCATAACACGAAGGTTACCCGGTTAAAAATGATCCGAACACTTACTGCGTCTCTTCGCGTCGCGATTCACCATGCGACCCCTTGAAAAATGCATACCTTAGAGACACGCGGAGATACAACGTCCCCACGGAATGCGTTTATAGAATTCCCATGTATGGTTATACTCGTCTCCAAAACCAGGACGGACCCATGTAACATACCGAAATGGTAACAAGAACAGGGGCAAACTCCCACGAGTTGACGACACATATCACCACTCGCTTCAGTGTACTTTAGAAACAACAATAAATTCGACAGTAAACTCGATCATCTGTTGAATCCTAAGTCTCCATTGCTCCCTGTCCCACAAACAACCTACTAAGCCACGATCTTCTCATGATAAATCAAAATAGCCTCAGTTATGAGTTATTGTCTATTAATTTGTTACTAATTATTACTTACTAATTGCATAACTATAGTTAAAATCTAACGAGATAAGTCAGCGAAGAAAAACAAATTCGTGTCAAACGAATATTTTTTCTTTAATTTTATAAATTTAAATTTAATTTATATTCATAATTTTAATAATAAATATTTTTATATTGAAAACATAATATTTTAAATTTAAGTTATATAAATAAATTTAATTCGAATTATAAATTCAATAAATTATATTTGTGTGAAAAATGTCAAAGACAGTCTGTCTTTTTCCAATTTTTCGTGTCCGTTTATTTCCAATGACGCGTTTCGCTGGATCAAATATATAACTATATAGGGTGATCGAATAAAAAGTAGTACCTTCATTGATTGCCTTTTAAATTATATGAATAACTCCAAGGGAACACTAAGGTAGCATAGGAACTTGTATTTATGGGAGGTCAAGGATTCACCGAGGTAGTGCTCCTTCAAGTGGGAATCCATTCATTGGCGAGGATATGGTCGCTACAGGTTCCCAAAAATTTCGAAAACCTAACTACTATTTCTCGAACTACTCTGCAGTGCTGTATAGTAGCCTACAAAATATGCAAATAAACAGTTACACGTTTATTTATATTTCACTCTTAAGAAGAATTCGTGACAATATTTTTAATTTTCTTCTAATCTAAGAATCTAAGAATCGTGTGATCTGATATAAGCAGACGTGCGACCAACTGCTTAGTACTTGTACTTTGTGCACACTGTTGGGCAGTATCGCTGAGAGATTCGGGAATCTCAGACATATATTTCAGAATTTGCGTGAATTTAATAAAGATTAAAGATTTTGAGAAAAATATCGAGTGATTCTGAAAGTAAAGTTGTAGTAGCAGAAAGTAGTGCAGAAAATATCGTGCAAAGAAAAAAGGTAAATTTACCAAAAGCACTTAGAATAGGAAATCCAAAACAATGAATGTATTAATTAAAATGATTATAAATGGTTAGTGGATTCTCGAAATTTACGAAAATCCCGACTCTTGTGTGAATCTCGAAATTTTCTGATGTCCATCCCGATCTCGAAGAAATTTCGATTCCCATCCCATCTCGATTCTCGCACACCCCTATTATTTATATATAAATTGATAGAGAGAGGGAGATATAAAATTTGGATTTCATAAAATAAACTATATAATTGATCATAGAAAAATACTAAAATAAATTTGTCAATTTATTATTTCATAAATTTCCACGTTAGGTGAGTCTCGTATACGAACTATCGTTGCCTGCAAGTTGAAATTCGATAAGAAAGTTCGTCACCAGTGCACATTTCGTATATAGTGATCGTAGAATATGCAAATCACTGAAGGAACGAATTTCCTCCATTTCGTTCTTTCATTTCCTTCTTGCGTTGGAATACGCGGTTGCTCGATTTCTCAAGAAAATATTTTCCTAGTATTATATTCATTATACGCAGTCATAATACAGGAGTTTCGATATGGTGGTACGATACTGTGAACGACCAGACCACGCATTGCACGTTCTCTCTGCTTGCAGGCAGTAGCTTCGCAATGATGCAAAATGGTAGAAGGAGAGTCGAGTTAAACACGACAAATAAGACAAGTGGAAAAAGAGAAAATTAAATATTAAGTTGTATCTGACAATCTCGAGACTATCACAGACATACTATTAGAAAATATCAATCCTGAACATAATTTTTACTAAATTTTGCTATTAAGCCTTGGAATGTCGTGCCGGTATTTTGTTCGGCCCTTGATTAGAATAGACCCAGAAGACCGTTAGGGTCTTCTGGCAGCCAGATTCTAATTGCTGTTTTAGTTCAAGTTCCGTGTCCTTTCTATCTTCATTTTCAATGCATTTTCAAACAATTCTTTATTTCCCTCGGGTCACCGGACACGAGGCTTTCTTTAGCCATTAATGTTAGAAAGCAGGCAACAGCACTTAGGATTTGGCTGACAATAGGCCTGCAAAGAAAGGGACCAGGCCATGTGCGATGTCGCGACTTTCGGAGCCATAAAGTAACGGGTCCTTCAGGAAGGATCACGAATGTGCGGGTGGCCCACCAGCAACCCCCTTTGAGGGAGAGGCTTCCTCCACCGGCAGACCTGGTCGCGGAAGACGGTCCTCCCTTCTTTGGGGGCATCTGATTCGCGGACCGAGGGCCCACCCTCGGTCCTGTCAACCACCAATGGGAAAACCGATTTCCCTTTGGAAACCATAGGCTCCGAAAGATCGTGCATCGCACAAGTTAGTTAGGTCAGTACCAGTCAGCCAGTCAATAACATTCGAAGAGTTCAGAAGAGTTAACCGGAACAATTACAAAATATACAGTCCACTAAAAGCACAAGTTCCTCAAGAAATTGGTTCGTCATTAACCGTCGCCAATTGCGGTCGACCTATTGACGATATACATCTGCTTTTTACTCCTTTTACCTTAAATTAATATCCACGATTCATTTCATCAGTCCTACCCACTCACTTAATATTTGGGAATTGTTTCTAACATTGAATCCCAGATGACTATCTGTAAATTTCAATTTTCTAGAAGATTTTGTTCAGTTGGAACTATAATAAAGCTGTAATGAAGCTGCACCGAAGCTGTGCTAAAACTGCAACAAAGCAGTACTGAAACTGTATATGTGGTATAAAGAAGCCGCACTCAAACTTTACTGAAACTGTACTGAAACTGCACTGAAACTGTATCCCATCAGTAGCCCATAGATTACCATAGTTAGATTTGGAATTGATTACATGAAGTTATATTCGATCTTCCGCTGTTAATCCGTGAAAGGTCGTTTTCGGTACTCCGGTCAACCCTTTGTTTAGGACTGTAAAGCTAAAAGCGAAAGCTCTGAAATTTTACAAGTACCAGTGTTGCGGTCCTAGGACCACACTGTCCCAGGTCAAGTGGAGGACTGTTTTATGTCCTTATTGTCAACGTTCCTTGACTTTCTACACTCATTGTCACCTATGCTTCCACTACTAGGGTAAACCCTAGCAAGCAACTATATATCACCCCTGAGACGACGGACATAGGGACCTAGATTGTTTAAACAACCACCACCACCGAAGGACGCTAGAGTTGGCACACACCCCCAATAGTATTCGCAACCAATCAGCAGAGAGACGAAGAATATATAACCACCGACAGAGCAGTCACGAAGAGAGATCAGGAGAGTTATCCGAGAGTTCTACCTAAAATGCAGTCCACTATCCACAACCTTCTTCAATGAAACATCCGTCACTAACCGTCGCCAACTAAGGTCGACCTATTGACGATATGCACTAGTAAACTCTTTATGCCATTTCCAGGTATACACTCTGACAACGAGAACAAGGTAACTAATATTTCTAAAGGGCTAAAAAGTGCCAAACA
>NW_016909226.1:63568-70821 GCF_001483705.2 Eufriesea mexicana | reverse complement strand
ACTCTTTCAGACGCCCTGATCACGTCATAGGTAGGAAGTTGTAAACGATGCCAATATTGTATCCGAGGTTTCGACCGAATTTTGACAAAGTCGCGGATATTTCTTTTGTGTCATGGTGCCCGGATGCATGGGCCATTGCGTGCCATTTTTGTTGTCTCTTCGAATACGTCAAGTTTATGACATCTGCCGGCTATTGAGGACGATGGACGTACGAATCCTGACAATATATTATGGCAAACAATGAACGATATTGCTAGCAATATACTACGGTCCTGACTCAAAAATAACTTTGTACTTTTCCGAGGCTGTCATAAATTATTCACGAAAATCTCACATATCTGTTTTGGCAAACGGAATATTAAAATGTTATGCTATGTGTCATTAATTGAGCCGAAATGTAACAAGTTAGGTACTTGAAATTTGTCTATCAATATTTAAAATACCAAATTCGATTGACACGAAATGACAGAAACTTAAAATTTCTTAGGAAAATAAATATACTCTCGTACGTTAACACTACATCTGTTATAACCAGTCCAATAATCGATAGATGATTAAAAAATAAAAGAAAAGCTACAAGGAAAATGAATAAGAGAACATATTGGAAAAGTGATGTTTATATTACAAGAAAAATTATGAATTGACCATTGAATATGGAATTTTTCATCAAAAATTTAAAAAATGGTCATTTAACCGTTATAGATTTAACGTTAATGTATGTAGAAATTAGTATACCGTGTGGATAATAATGGTTCATATTAACATAATTTTCGGCCCATTTCGCACTGAATTACGATACTTCGGAAAAGAAAAGGAAATTAGAATACACTATACGCGATACCCAAATTATCTGTAAATACAATTAACGGAAGTTACATTACAGACACCAACAACACCCCAATAATATAGCACATAAATCGTTGGTCCAACCTCAAAGCAATAGACTACATCCCAGTTCCCAAATGTAACCCCCAAACCACTCCGCAGTTGAAATACTGCACCAAAATATCAAACAGAGATATAAATATGAAACCAAAAAATAACTGGAAATACCGGTGGTTCGAACAATAACCCAGATAGTGCCACCAGACACAAACAACCTAAATCCATATCATATAAAAAGACAGCAAAAACTGTGAGAATAGCTGTATCTATATAAATAATAAATAAATCAAATTTTCCCCTTTCTTTGATCCAAATGAATTACGTTAAATAATAATTTATCAGTAGATACTGGAATTTCATATAGATGTAATATGTCGAGTTATGCAAAATATATGCAATGCACGTAGGGTTATATATATTGATTGGCGAATATAAGGAATAAAAGATGTTGTTTAACACGTTGACTGCCATGGGGGTCACCGGTGACCGGCGACGCGACTATTAGTAAAAATACATAATTAGAGTAAATATCGATACTGATAAATTTTTAAATAGTACTATTGTTACTATAATGGGTCGAAGAAATTAATGCCATACAGAACATGCAAAAATAATTTTATTTGTACAAAGAAAAGGTGAACCGAAACAATCGCCACTTTTTTAGTGCAATTCTTTGCTCTCATTCTTCCTAGCTGATTTGAATTATTTTCATAGCACACTTTGCAAAATCGCCTTACATTTCGCACACTTCCAGGTTTCTTTTTAAATTCGTGACGACGTTTTTTCTGTACGTAATTGCTCGATGAAATGCAATCTTCGTCATCGGAACATTTCACTAAATACATCGCTAACTTCATCCTAAAATCGGGAATTGAAATATTTTTTCGAGTTGCTTTTTAAACAATTGATAATGGCAAAAATGGTCTACAGCGCCGCGGGGGTCACCGGTGACCCCACCACGAAAAATACATTAAACGCGATTATACAACTCACCTTATCTGTTGTAAATAATGTTTCAACATAATAAGCATCGCATAATAAAATATTCATGTTGGTGCCATGGGCAAACCACGTAAAATGCGTGTGGCAGTCAACGCGTTAATACCAATAAATTTTTATTACGAGTTTACTGTGTTGTTGTTTATTGTCCGTCATCAGCTAGATACCCACAAGTGTTTCTTTGCATTCACTCTCAAACCTACTATTGCTACATACATATGCACAATACGTGCAAGAAAATTTATTTATCGTAACTTAAATTACATTGTAATTCAAAATGCAAATTTTTTTCCTAAACTTCTTTTAAGCTTCATCAATTTTCTCAATACATATCTTTGCTTTTTTTTCTCATCGTATGTCACATCATCGTCAACAAATTTCACTTCTGATTCAAGAAGTATGATATATCCATGATACACTCGATCATTTTCAGATTGTTTTTCAAACTCTGCAAAAGTCAATTTTCATTTCTGAACATTTATATTCATAGCATGCGGCATAGTGATATTAATACAGCGTAGTGTACTAATTGCATTCTGCATTTTCGTGTATCTTTAACCCATTAGCTGCCACTATCCCCATTTGGGGATTTTGGAAGTTTATGTACACCACTCGGCGCCAAAAATATATTTGTTACGCCTGACAGTTTAGTTTTATTCTATATATATCAGTCAATTTTCTGTGTAGCAAAAAGTGTGTATTCTGTGCTTCGTTTCTATACAACAAGCGAACAAATTTGAAATTCGTGCGTAAGTTGAACGGAACAGAATTGTCATATTTGAAGCATTATATTTTTGGTTTGGTTTTTATATTATAATGAAATACCGTACATGAATATGTAATTTAGGGGTTATAGTAACGATTTGTTACTTACTCGGTCTTTTGCTTTTTATTGAAACAATTTTGTTGATCATTTTATAACGATACCCATTGTGAGACCTTTTCGAAACTATTAAATATTTTCAAAACAAAACATAATTTGAATATAATTATACCGTTACACAACCTTTTGTGCATATATATAACTTATACGGCCAAAAATTTCAGAAAAAGAAATTTGGCAGTTAATGGGTTAATTAATTTTCGTAATCAATTGCATTCGCTAATGTAATAATAGTTCTTCTTACACCCAGTTTTGTTACAACTGTCCCTGCTTTCTCGTGTCTTGTTCCCAGAAATTTTCTGATTTTCTGGCCAGCTCGACTTTCCCCGTTTCTCATCTCCGCTCCTTGTTATCCAGACTGTCGAAAGTTTATACCGGTTGTGTTGAGCATTTGCTATATAACCTTATAAAAGGCTGGACAGGGTAAGAAGAAGCGAGTCGCGGTACGGAAGTGCAGGAGACGGCGGTATTCTTGATCCCGGATCCATGAAATAACTTCGTGACTACTTGGAGACAGACGCAGACAGGCGACATTTGCTGGCTATCTGTTTAGAAAAACAGGATGGTGATATTGTTTGAAATTGTAGCCAAATTTCAAGAGTTTCAGTTACACTAACGGATTCACAAATCAATGTACACGAGTGCAATTCAACTATTGGAATAAACGTCATCGGATAACTGGAAGACAACATTAAAAAGATAGTTTCTAAGCTCTTAACATTAATTACTAAATATTCGATATTAACCCTTTGACTGCCACGCCGAAATCACATGTTTTCCTCAGGACGTCACGGGAGTGCACCGCTAGATGTAAGATTTGTTCTATGTTTCTAATATTCTAATAAAAATTTTTAATTATTCAATGGGTCACTTTTTATTTCAAGGTGTCTTCCAATTGGCGGTTATATTGAAAATGCACTAATTGTCAATTTTCGTTTAATGTAGTTCAATGTAGTTCAAGTTGTTCAAACGCTCCGGTCACCAATGGTCACCGTGGCGTCACAGAAGAAACCGTGGCCGGTCATATATGACCAACGTGGCAGTAAAAGTGTTAATATGACTTCAATAATATCCAATTCATCAGACTACTCTATTGCTCTCTCGTGAGATCACGTCTTGAATATGCCTCCACAATATGGTCTCCTAATCTTATTAAATATAAAATTAGCATAGAAAGAATTCAGCATAAATTTCTGAGGTTTGCAGCTTGTAAATCCGGGCACAGAATGGACTTCACCGATCACGATTATGAACCAATCTTAAAAAGACTAAACCTGAAATTTCTTGAAGCTCGTGGAATGACTTTCGATCTATTATTCTTATTTAAATTAATTAATGGCGTCATTAACTGTTCCGCACTACTTTCCTCTGTCAATTTTTATTCGCCTGCTAGATCACTGAGCTCATTGCGATCATTCCTGCCTTGCAAATATACTTCCAGATACGCCAATACCGACCCTGTAAACCGAATTTGCGAACTTGCAGAAAGGACCAATTTCGAGCTAGATTTCTTCACTGGATCGGTCAATTCCTTTCATAAACTATTGTTTAAATATGTCTAATTTATACTGTCACTTCTTCATTCGTATTTGATATGTAACGTTTTTTATATGCAATGTCCTCTGTATAGAACTTATTAAATCTACAAATGTACACTAATGGGGCTACCCGTTAATTATATATAAATAAATAATATATGAGTAACGCTTTACATTATCAGTTAATATATTTTAAACATCTGTAAACCTTAATCAAAAGAGTTAGAGAAGTTCATAATTCTTCAAACGTCAATTAGAAAAATATATATACAAATTAAGATACATAATATGTAGTCATTGATTATATATAATTAAGAGTCATTGATTATACGAAACTGCGTATTTAAATGTTTCTGTTATGATTCAAAATAAAAGTGAGAATGTTACGAAACATTTTACATAATTTAATAGGGCTTGTAGGAATTTCACGTAATTTAAATAATTTTATATAAATTAAAATTACTGATATAGGCTAATTTCTGTTTTTACGTTCATTTAAAAATAATTTAAAAATTCATGATTTTTGAAATAACAATCCATATTCTGTTTCTTTGCAATATAGTATCTAATTTATTTCAGGATTCGATAATACACGGTTTATTATTCAATTATACATAACACGAAAATCATAAAATAACTTTCTATGTACAAATTTATAATCGAATAATATAAATGTTGAATTACTTTCCCGGAGATAAATTAAATGTTCAGAATAATGTTTCTGGACAGCGATACAAGTGTTTAAACGTCGAATACCGTGTCAAAGTGCTCCCCCAATCGTTTTCGTTGTAACACATGCACAAACCCTAGCTATTCTCTCATATCCCCTAGAATGGTTGCTGGCTTGCGGTAAACATCGTCTTTCAGGGCCAGTGTAAAGTCGAAGTGAAGTCGATTGAACGAGCTGGCTGTACTGTCCGCGTGTTACGTTCAGTCCACCGATTTCAGAATTTATCATTCAGGAATTCCCCCATAGCACGCAAAGAATGTGCTGAACAGCCATCGTACCTATACCACGTCTTTCAACGAATACCTCCCAAACGCATCTATCTTTCGATGAACGTACAGTCGATTGCAAAAATATTCAGACACACACACATTTGACAGAATCCGAAATTTGATCGTTAATTACTGATACCGTAAATTTCCGAATATTATTATTATATATATTTGTTGCGTCCCGAACACTGCAATTCGCTCGTGGAGTTTCACGGGATTGTAAGGCCCGATACGATGATGCGGCAATGTTCCTGGGATGCGGCCCACTCTAACTTGATGGAGGTAGACCTGGTTGGTGTTGAACTGCAAGGAGTTCTATAGTAGTAGACAGTCTCCTGCGCTGAGTGTTGGTGGGTCTCGATTGCTGATGTTGTGGTCGTGTTGGAGTTTAGAGAGAATCTTGATGTGGTCGTGATGGAGGTTTTACTGAGAATCTTCTTGCGAATGCCTCGTCGGCAGTTTTATAAGGATCGACTGTCTTCTCATTGGTTGGTATGATATTGGGGGTGTATGCTAACTTCAGCGTCTTTCGGTGGTGGTGGTTGTTTAAACATTTGGGTTCTTATGCCTGTCGTCTAGAGAATAATATATGGGTCCTTGTCACGGTTTATCCTAGCGGTGTTTTAGGTGACGCTGAGCATGTGCAAGTGAAGGGACCCTTGCAATAGTGGCATAAAACGGGCCTCCACTTGACTTGGGACATTGCGGTCCTAGGGCCGCAACAATATTCATGTAGGGAATATATTTTCATTGGCAAAAATAGGGAATCAAGGATGTTATTTAATTCCAATATATTTTATTTGCGAGCTAAAGAGACTTAAGAGAAAAATACTAATTAAGAAGATTAGATTAACCCTTTGCACTCGACGACTTTTTCGTTAGAGAAAATAGTAATTCCAAGACTTTCTGCCATAAGGTCGACGATATTTTTGAAACGGAAAATAAGAAATCTTATGCAAATTAAGACGTACAATTATTTTTCTTCGACATCCTACGTATTGTTGGGTAATTTTAAATTTGGTGTATTAATTAACATCGATCTTTAGAATCTGATTAAATGGCGACTGGGAGTCACCTGTCGAGTGCAAAGGGTTAATTACGCAATTCACACTTGCACGTCAACTCTTCGAACTGTCACCGACTCGACTCTATTTCAAACCTCGTACCGTCCACATTTTACGACGAAGCGCATGCTGCGCTGATTGAAATTTCTTATTTTATTCTTATTTTATAAAATTATACGGCGTTCATAGCCCAGATTGAATGGTTCTGTGAGAACCCCTATATGCGTTCATAGCCCAGATTAAATGGCTGTGTGAGAATCCATATATGCGTTCATAGCGCTCAAAGGGTTAAGAGTAAAGTACAAGAGTAAGGTAAAGTACTAAAAGATTAGACTAATAACGCAATTCATACTCGCACGTCAACTCTTCGAACTCTGTAAAGAACTGTCATCGACTCGACTCTCTTTCAAACCTCGTGTATAACTCTCACCAACAGGACTGTCCCAGGACAGCCCTTGCACCCTCATTTTAACCTTGCACTCTGTCTTCTTTCATACTCAAGCTCTCTTTCTCAATCACGCATTTCCCATAGCCTTGCTCTCGGTGGGTCACGTACTCTAAACATTCAGGCGCCTTTCGCTCCTGAGAAAATTGGCACAGATGTAGGGATATACTTTGATTGGCGAATATAGGGAATAAAAGATGTTTAATTCCAATATATTTTTATTACGATCTAAAAGAGACTTAGGAGTAAAGTACAAACTAAAAGATTGGACTAATAACTGAACTATGATCATGCAACTAACACTCGCACATCGACTCTTCTTCAAACTCCGTATAGGACTCTCTGTAAACGACTGTCAACGACTGCCTAGGACTCACTTTCAAACCTCACTGTAACCAACTGTCCTAGAACAGCTCCTGCACCCTTATTTAAACCTTGCA
>NW_016909226.1:43709-61093 GCF_001483705.2 Eufriesea mexicana | reverse complement strand
TTTTTTAATTTTTTTTTTTTTCTTTTTTTTTTTTTGGTTTCATAGAAACGGTGAATTTGTTACTCTGTATATTTAATTTGAGTTTTATATAATCAGGGACTTTTTCTTGTACAATATTATAATTCAAAAAATATATCGTTTGTTGCAATAGCGATTATTTATGATGAATGATCGATTATTTATCGGTGAGTATTGCTTGTAACTATTGAAATGCGATATTATTTAAAAATTCAAAAGAATTGACAAGAGTCGTTTTCAATATGAACATTTTATATATTAATTATATTCATTAATATTAACATATAATAAATATTAAATTTAGTAAATATTTAATATACATAATTCTGTGAATAAATTTGCAAATTAGTAATTTTAATGATGTTTGAATATGTTTTAATGAATGATTTTCAGAACATTTTTCTTTTAATTATATATTATGTTATTTAATTATATGCCCTCACTGACGAAAGTCAAAGAACGAAATAATGATTTCAATATTTTCTATAAAACCTATTTTTAATTTTAAAGTCATTATATGCTCTTACTGACGAAAGTCAAGGAATGAAATAATGATTTCAATATTTTCCATAAAACCTATTTTTAATTTTAAAGTTGGAAATATTCCAAAAATAGTTGTTCATATAAACTATATAAAACTTTTCTTAAAAACACCTGTAAAGAACCGAAGTGGTGTTATATCTCTAATGATGCAAAACGTTTTATAATTAATAATCGGTGATATCAGTCACAAGAGTCATCAACAGAGACAAACCTGTGTATTGTCAAAAAGAAATTGATATCTGTGCTCGACTAACAATTTTATAAACAGTTTCGCAAAATTAATAGAAGTATAAATTTAACGAACCAAGGTAAAATCGACACAGGAATATACAATACTACATAAAATCATAACCGTAACCAATACGAAATTGAAATAAAATTTATATTCATCTCATATTTATGAAGTTGTCGAAAATATAAGAAAAGCCAATATTTTCACGTAATTGGCTTTTTATAACTGTCACAGAAAATATTCGTTCTTCCAAATTGCTTTACTGACAGTCTGGAATCAATATTATTAACAATTTGCAGCAACTACAGTGCATCATATTATAAATATTCCATCGAAACAAAAATATAAGCTAAATTTATTTTCGTTCTCATCTCTACTATTTGTTTCACCTATATCTATCATTTATTTTACAATTTGATAGTATAATTAAGAACTTCAAATTTCAAAAAGAAATATTGCAATTTAGAATGCAAAATTTTAAGTTTGAAATTTAATCGTAATAAAACATTGACAATGTAAATGTTTTACAAAGATTATTTGTTGGGAAACAACATTAATCTTCAGATTACCCCACAAGTAGGTTTATAATCTTATAGGATAAGTTTCTCTGATACATCTATGTTAAAATGTTTTCGTTATTTTTTGACGGTAAGAATCATTGCATAAGAGAAACAACGACTAAATTAATAACATAGATGCACAAAATTTGCAAATCAACATTTACAAATTACAATAATACAACAAAATTTTATTGTACAAATGACATTTTCTTATTCTTTATTTTTGTATAATTTTATTCAGTAGTTTCACATCTAATAATTGTATACATAATTATATATATTTTATATATTATTATGTATACTTAATATAAAATACTTAATAAAATTATATACCTGTACATTATATAGAAGTACATTTGGGTACGATTTTCACCTCTTCAAAATAATTAAATAAGTAATTAATTTCATCCAGATATAAATAAACAAATTTTCATTAACAAATTGTTGCTTTTTTTCTAACCCCTTTACCGACAATATCGTATGAGACTCGTGGTAAGAGAATCGAGTCAAACACGTGTCAAAAACGTGTGACAGCCGTGGTTTATAAATGAGGCCCAACATAAATATCACAGGTCAGGTTCGTTATAAATTTTCGCCTATGGCTCTCTTTCTCATTATCAATTACATGTTATTCTTTACCATGTTCGCACGAAATAGCTCGACTTGTGACCAATGTTGCTCTTGATTATGGCACATGCCATCGGAACGTAAATGGTAAGGCAAGAAATAAAGAATTTAACCCTTTGCACTCGACGATTTTTTGGCTAGAGAAGCGTAGAAATTCAAAGATTCTCTACTAAAAAACTGACAATATTTCTTTGAGCAGTAAATAAAGAATTGTATAACAATAGAATTGAAGAATTGTTTGATTTCAATACCTCCTACACTGTTACATTACATTAAATTTGATATGTTAATTAATATCGATCATCCAAATTTTATGAAATGGTGACTGAGGGTCACCTCTTGATTGCAAAGGGTTAATTTTTTTTTTAATTTTTTCACTTGCTTTAGCTATTGTCAAGTTTGTTAATTGTTGATTCTGAATCACAAAGAGCATTTTAAAATCCCTTACGATTCACGCAATCACTATCTCAGAAAACGTATTTAAAATTTATTTGACGTGCAACATTACAAAAGCAATGGACAACTGCAAACTCACATATTGTCAAATGGAGTTAATAGCATCGCTCGACAAGCAGTCTCGTTGAACAGTTTTGCAGAACCTATAAAAGTATCCATATAAGAATCGAACGAGAACATTTATATTATAATAGTACACGTACACATATCATGTACATCCATATGTAGTATCGCTGTAACTATAACCGATACATATCTCATGCTTCAAAGGCTATTGGAACCGTACTCGAAATCGATATCTTCACTGATTTCGCTTCTTTATAACAATTGCAGAAAATAACAGTTCTTTGAAGCAGCTTCGAGAACCTGGCTTGATATAACAATTTGATATCAAATGATATAACCTAGTGAACCATCGAGTAGGTCACTAGGTGAGTACTACGTGATGGTGCTATCAACTGAAATTAGGGCACTCGGTTTTTGACTGTAAATATTACTGTTTTGGCCAAACAGTCGCTCGTTCTAAGTAATTTAAAGCTTGGTTTCCAATAGGTATGCAGAGTGCCAACAAACGCTCGTGAGGTGTTAACAAGATGTTAGCAAGCATACGTTGGGAACACCTATGAAGTGTCAGAAGGTTCAACGTTCGAACGCGTTGTATATCTCTGTCAATAGCTTCAGTGGTAAAATTCGTGAATTTTGTTGTCTGTGAGGTTAATGTACTGAACTTGGAACATAATTGTAATATCTGTAATTTTATCAAAGCTTAACATTACTTTATTGAATGAACTCTACATCCGAAACATTGTTTTAAATATTGTTATAAAATTTGTATAAAATTTGTATAAATTAATTTGAGGAGTATTTTTACAGATAAAAAGAATGTTAGTAGCTGCTTAAATATTATTGTATTTTTGTGTAAATACTTGTAATTGATATTTACTGACAATAATAATTTTTAAAACACAGTCATATACACTTGAAAGGTTTTTACAGTATTTATCTGGTTGTCTGGATAATAAATATTTAAATAGAAATATTTATTATTTTTAAATATTTTCTGTAAGAATTTGAGAATACAGTGATATTATCGATGATAATTTATATTAAAATTTTAATACTTCGTTTCCCGAAATTTATAGATTTATATAAATTTTCTTTTGTAGTTCCTAAATGGCGATGATGATTGATAACAAGTAAAAAAGCTATTATTATTCTTAAGATCACCTTATGTGTTACATTCCTTAATTTACAATAGAATTATTTTCATATTAACTTTTCATGTTGATCATAAAAAATTACCAATTATCTCTAAGGCAAATTGCAATTTAAAAAATGAACTATAAGAAAGTTACATGTACTTATTATTGTAGTACATATATTATATTTTTATACGATGAGAGTACAATAATTTTTCACAAACCAATCTGACAACTAAAAATTTTTAAAAAACTTTTTCATTAATACCTATACACTTTCACCACTTTCCAATTTATAATAGCTAAGTATAATACAAAATCTCGTTTCAAACTGTTTACTTGATGAACGTTCGTCTGATTTCAGAATGAAGGAGCGGATACGTTTATTTTTCGAGGAAATCTCTCTACAGAAAGGAGACTTGAGGTAAGTTCCCAACTTCTCTTTCATCTTTTTATCCCGTACGTGTAACGCGTCGCAGAATCGTTGATCGTTTGAGCGTGAGACCACAGCGACACGACCATTAGGGGTGGGGATAGGCCTGGTATGCGCGCGACGAGTTGGCAAAGTCGCGGAGTGGGGGTAGACTCCGCTTATCTCTGGATGAACCAAGCTGGATTTTTGACTCTTCCTCTAAGAGGTTAAGAATCTGGTGGATAGAGAGGATTGCGAGGGTCTCATGGACCGTCTTTTCCAAGCTGGTAATTTATTAAGTTGGCTCGAAATTCTTTCACGCGAAAGTGTATTTTAAGGGGCGGATATTTAACTTCTATTCTTCAATGTGCAATCCGGATAATCAGACAATGTAAATTATTTCTTTATGTTCAAAATAGTTTATTTCCTTCTTTGATATAAATTTTGATTACCCAGTGGTTGTTCAGTCAGTGTCACATGGGAGTGCAATATTATATTAGAAATTGTTCTAATAATAATTATGTACTAATTATGGAAAATGTATAGAGTATATCTTATTTTAAAATATTAAAAGTTTTGCAACGACTTTTTTTTTAAATATAACCAATAGAAATGTAAGAAATAGATTTTGGGCTTGGTTGAATTATAACGAATAAGGGTGTTTCGTATTTTATTTTACATTTATTGTTCATGCATTGTGCTTTGTTTATACAGTATTATAAAATGTACATTGTACATTGTAAAATAATTGGAAGAGAAAATTAGAATTCCTTTTATATTTGAAAAAAATGAACAAAAGGTTTTATATTAATTTCCTACCAAATAGACACGACGTGGCTCAGAAAACAATTACTACTGACATATTGTTTCGCTATTTCTTCAATAAATCAATTATTCAGCTTGATTATAACTGGCAGAATTTGGCGCGAATGGAATTTGAAATTTCAGAAACGTGCAGCGCTTGATAATTGGAAAACCGAATATCAAGATTTCAAGTTTATTAACTCTAATTTTATAAACGCAAACTCTCGACTCGTATTTCATTTATATTTCATTTGTTCGTGTTATATCTGACTTTATATACATAATTTATTTTGCTAAAACTATACGATACAATGATATCATTAATCTCCATTCACGACAATCATTAAATTATTTTATATCTTTTAACATTAACAATGAAAGTTAATACTAATTAAAAATTCATGAAACATGAACATTCCGTTTATTTGAACAAATACTGAGATTTCGTATTACGAAAAATGTATAAAAGAGATCAAAAAATGTTAGGAGGGAAATATGTAATCTGTGATAGTATGATAAATAATATGTCAACGACTAAAACGAAAAGTCCTATGTAGAGTTTCGTAGATAGTCATGAATCACTATGAAGCCAAATAAATAATGCAAAAGAAATAAAATAAAATTGTATTAAAAGAATAACAGTATTTTCTAAAAAGAAAATTGATCTCACAGAAAGGAACAAAAATGATTCATAAAATCCCTGAATATTTGTTACAAAGTACTTACCAAATCTTTTTCAAACATTTCTTCGAAAAATCAAAATATAACAATCCAATTAAACGCACCTTAGCAGCATAAAAGAGAAATTATCCACTGAACAACAAAGCTACGCTTTGGATCGTACCAGATTTTATCTCTCACATTGATCGTCACGTTTCACTCATTCCACTGAATTATCTGCAAATGCGCAGTCTGTTGCACTGACAGCACAAATGCATTTTCTCGTAAAAGCATAATATTCTGAATAATATCCCGAAAAAAATGAGCTCGCGTTTCTCCGTTATCTACCTCGTCGATCACCCTAATTGCTTGCGAGTGAGTTAACCCATTGGCCTAGAACCACGTGTGAGGTTCGTGATCGGGTTTTCGGGCCAAAAATAATTATCACGAGCCTGGCCCGTGGTACATCGTTCGGGCCGAAACTGACTATCACGGGCCTGGCCCGTGGTACATCGGTTGGACCAAAACTGACTATCACGGGCCTGGCCCGTGGTACGTCGGTCGGGCCAAATGTAAACACTATGTGTTACGCCCATGGTTTGTTGATGTGTCCTCGTAAATACGACGCGATTGGTACAACTTAAGACAGATTTGCCGAGCCATGGAATGGCTGGAAGGCTCAGCAATTCTGTTTACATTTTGGAACCACGCTGTTGGATATTAAATCGCAGGGCAAGGGATGATGCGCGAAACACGAGAAAAATCGTGAAAGGTACACAATGTGTTAACCCCTTCACTACGGCAAATTTTGATACGTAGCGGCCGTACCATACCGCGGGAATTGAGTTACGATGTGCGCCACTTTTGTGAAAACGAGCGTTCTCCGTGTCACAAATGCAAAATTCCTAAGTGCCCTTAGGCGCCCTTTGTGTCACAAACGCAAAATTTCCAAGCGCCTATGGAAGCTCTCCGTGTCACAAACGAAAAATGTCTAAGCGCCTATGAGAGCTCTCTGTGTCACAAACGAAAAATGTCTAAACGCTTATGGGCGCCCTCCGTGTCACAAAGGTAAAATTTCTAAGCGCCTATAGGCGCCCTTCGTGTCACAAACGCAAAATTTCCAAGCGCCTATGGGAGCTCTCCGTGTCACAAACGAAAAATGTCTAAGCGCTTATGGGCGCCCTCCGTGTCACAAAGGTAAAATTTCTAAGCGCCTATAGGCGCCCTTCGTGTCACAAACGCAAAATTTCCAAGCGCCTATGGGAGCTGTCCGTGTCACAAACGAAAAATGTCTAAGCGCCTATGAGAGCTCTTCGTGTCACAAACGAAAAATGTCTAAGCGCCTATGGGAGCTCTCCGTGTCACAAACGAAAAATGTCTAAGCGCCTATGGGCGCCCTCCGTGTCACAAAGGTAAAATCTCTAAGCACCTATAGGCGTCCTTCGTGTCACAAACAAAATTTCTAAACGCCTATAGGTGCCCTTCGTGTCACAAACCCAAAATTTCTAAGCGCTCATAGGCACCCACAGTAGTCAAGGAGTTAAGTTTTGGCATTTTATTCCGCTGCAACGGGAATTTCTTATAGGCTGCCAAGTTTTCCCATTCAGGAATCTTCTTCTGCCGAGTATTCGTTGATGGGTCGTGAATTAAAGAAGAATCGTGTTTCAGAAATCGCGAACGAACAGTTGCGAAGGACCCCGTATCTTATTACTGCTATTTCGAGTATTCGATCCCAAGACCGATCTTTTCGAGTCGAGTTGTGTTAGGTGACTGCTTAATCATCTATAGATGTTTACCTATATACATTAAAGAAACTCCATATCGCCTAACTTTTCCTTTCTATCCCTTACCGTTGAAATAGACATATCACGCTCATGGTTTATTGATGTGTCCCTCTACAAATAGCACAGTCCAGACTAGTGGATTAGTGCAACTTAAGACACATTTTCCGAGTCGTGGAATGGCTCGATAGTTCGGCAGTTTTGCTTACGTTTTGGGACGAAAATTTAAATTTAAATCTTAAATCGTATGGCAAAGGGTTAAGAACCTCTTGCTGATCGCCATGGTTCCAACAACTAGCTGAATTAGGTTGTTCCTGGTCACAGCAGATGTTTAAAATTTTCTATCCCATAAATTATTTACTAATTAAAGTTGGATCAAAGTTGATAGATCTGTAAAAGTAATCTAGGTGTACCCACATCTGTGGGGTGAGTTTGCTCGTACGTTGCATGCTGGATGCAGGGGTTCAGTTTGGTAGGTTTTGGAGATTGAAATGTGGGTAGGAAGACAAATAACTGGGTGCAACTGAAGTTGTATTTACTTTCTGTTTAACATTTAATTGTTGCTGGGTAGGAGAAAGTGATGCTGATGGTGGAAAGACCTGGGCTGAGGTCTTTTTAGAAAGAAGTATGGTCGAATTTCGTGATGAGACTGAGAATAATCCTATTTGCGGCTAAATAGATGATAGATAGAAGGACAAAGATCACTAATTATGTTCTAATAATGATTCTTATGGCTGAGATTATTTTTGACTTCTCGTTAACCTTTTAGCTATAGAGAGACTACACACGGAGCAGTATCTTTGTACAGCTAGCTTTGCAAAGGAATATGCAGAAATGACATTAATGCTGAAATATGTGTTTGATGTAACGTGTCTGTTTACTATACATTTCATTGCACTTACATGAGGATAAAATTGCAGTTCATCAACTTTCGACATTTTATTATACATAATGTCTTGTAACTGATACCATTGATAGTACAGGTAAGAAAATTGGTACTGTAACTAGTACAAACTGTCTTGAAATAGATACAACCTGACTCTGTAATTGGAACAACCTAGTGTTGTAATTGGTATTGTAATTTATTGCTCCTGCAATTTATACAACTGGGTCTGTAACTGATAAAACTGTCACTGATAGCATTGGTCCTGTAATTGATGCTAGTTCTAAAACTGATACGATTGGTTTTGAAATTGGTATGTCTAGTCCTGTAACTAATACAACTTGTCCTGTAACTGCTGCGACTTGTCTTGTAACCGATATGACTACTCCTCTAATTGTTATTACTAACCCTCAGTTTGAGGATAATACTGGAGAAGCGCACCTGAAACGTTCACGCAATATCGACATCCAACCAGATTTACACACTACAGCAGACTTCAAATTAATATAATAATTCCACTTTTAACTTACAAATGATTCTAACTACCAACAGCTAGTGATCTAAAAGATTGTGATTCGATTTATTAAAAAAATAAGTCGAAAGTATACAATTGGTTTCTCTAACCAAGGTATCAGTTTTAAGAAAATTGACACAGAATATTGTAGAATGGCGAAACTGGTCTTGAAACACCGAAAATTCACGAAAAAACAAGAACACGATAACACAAACTCAAAACTCATAAAATGATTTAACTTAGGGAAATAACACCAAGATAACGAAAACACACAAAGACGCACTCTTTTAAAACTCTCTTTCCAACACCAAGCGACTCACGCTTGTGCTGGTTCGAAATAAACCGAAATTACGAAATAACGAATAAACGAAGATTTAAAAATAAAAATATAGATCTACAATTAAGAAAAGAAAACTAGTTGCGTTGGAATTTACTTTGAAAAAGAAGCTAATAGTATTATTTGAATTGCCATATTTCTTTCGAAACCAGTTTCGTATGGCGACTTACGTGTCAACTTAAACTTCAATTGGACATCCTGTATATTTAAAATATTAATATTGCGAATTAAAATATTGTTCGGCATCCGAGCATCTTTCCAATACCGAGCGACTCACGCATGTGCTGGTCACAACCGATTTCAAAGGACTCTGTTTTGGTTGTCAAGGACCACGCTTTTATGCTTTCCTTAACCTACGCTTCACCTCCCCGTAGAGGAGTCACGCAACTTAATTTTGTTATATAGAATAACTTTTCCATTTGCTTCTAGAAGATATCGATCGGTTTACAATTTGTTTTTGTTGGCAATAGCCTATTCGCGATTTCTTTTGGTATCCTACAATATTTAGTGACGTAGGGGGATTTCCTAATAGGCCCACGGTCCGCGGCGCGGCTGAGATTGCCTGCGGTCCCTTGGTCCCTTTGGAGAATCCCCCGAGGCTTTGTGGTACCCCTATGAGCTGTCGAGGCCCGGACTGACTAAGTCCGAAGGGTAGCAATACGAGCCGTCATAAAATCTTTGAATTTAACTTAAAATAAAAGACGGCTTTCTCAAAAACAGCACACTTTTCTGCACACCGAATGTTTCTTTGCATATACGTTCCGAGGGCCGCTACAATATCATCCTCAGACCTAAAGATAACGGAATATGGCATCTGACGATGAGAACAAAAAGACGACTTTGGACCACGAGAATTGGAGTTAATACTTACGAAATGCTTGTAATGACATTATCAGAATATGTGCACACTGGATCGCGCCACAGGTCACTATTCGGTCGAAGGACCCAAAAATATTGCGTCGTACAGTGATTACTGAGGGGTCAACGGGTTGTAAGGCCGTCTCGCGATCACGTAATGTTGCCCTCCAAATTAATATTGGGCGACTGTTTCAGTTGCACGAACGAAAAGAAGTTCGTGGCTGGAGTCGAATGATAGACTCTTGATGATTTTGATAAGTAGGCTCTAGACTCTTTGACGATTCAAAGGAAACAGGTTTACTATTGAAAGCGAACTGGTTGACGTTTTGAAAAGAACTCGTGTCTTCGACGATTCGAAGAGAAGTGAGCTCCTCGATTTTCCTAAGATCGGTCTTAGGAAAAATCGGGAGCTCGCCAAATATAATTGGCTGATTTTACCAAGGGCGTTCCCTTGGTCCGCGAATCGGCCACCTTGAAGGAAGGGATGGTTCCCCAAACGAAGACGGTATTGGAGGAAACCCTCTCCTCCAAGGTGAGGTACATGGGGTTCATCTGTGCACTGGTGACCCCATCGGCCGTTTATGGCCCCTAGCTAGGGCCCGAGGCTTCCAACCTGTGCGGACCACGTGGAGCCCTCAGGCCTATTGTCAGCTAAGTCTTAAGAGCCGTCGCCTAATTTCGTTAAATTAAAGTTTTCCACGAGAAGTCGGAATAAAAGTGAAGCTTTCAAACATGCGAAAGGCATGGAGAGGAAAATTCCGATGCCGAATTGTTTGACCCTAGGACCTGGCTGCTGGAAGACCGTGTGGCGGCTAAGATTCCGCCACTACGCCTGTTAAGCCTTGAAATGTCGTCCTGGTATTTCGTTCGGCCCTTTGTTTAGAATAAACCGTGTGAAGGCTCTGAAAGTTCTCAAGTACCATTGATGAGGCCCGAGGACCGCAATGTCCCAAGTAGAAGGTTGTTTATATCCTCACTGTCAGCGCCCTTTGATTTCTTTAGCACCTGAGCCACCACTTAGGTAATCCGCAACAAACAACTATATATCACCCTTCAAGAAGACAAGCACAATTATCTAGATTGTTTAAACAACCACCTCCACCGAAGGACGCTGAAGTTAACATACACCCCCAACATCATAGCAACCAATCAGCAGAGAGACCAGGATTATATAACCACCGAGAGAGTCAGTACCAGTCAGTCAGTCAATAACATTCGAAGAGTTCAGAAGAGTTATCCGGAACTACTACATAAAATACAGTCCACTATAAACGCAACGTTCCTCAAGAAATTTGGTTCGTCATTAACCGTCGCCAATTGCGGACGACCTATTGACGATATACAACGCCCATGCCAAAGGAGCAGGTAAATTAGGGCCGAGTGTGCACCGGGTGTGTCTCCGAGACGTAACAGCAGTCACTGCATGCCAGCAGGCATTGTCCCCGGGATGGCATTGGCTATCGTCAGTGCCATGCCGAGGATTAGTTTGGGACCGGGCAGTGATGTTGCAGACCAACGTCTCACTTCATTTACGACCCCCTTTGCAGTCATCACGACTTTCCCGCGCAAACGGTTCCGGCGGAAACATAACTTTCCCCGCGCGCGAGTTGGTGGTCTTTTTCCACCCTTTCCGTGCACACTCGGCAGCATTGAAAGCTCCTAAGACAGAGGACCCGGAATCAGTTCGTGTCCTTCGACGACGCCGAAATTATTGTCCCGGCCGCCGTGACGAGCGCCGGCATACGCAATGCGAATCGCCATAACCGTAACGGGTCTTCCTTGTTCTGCGACGAAACACACACTTTTGTAAGAATGTAGGATAGCGTTAGACCTCGCATGTATAGAGGTCCCGTTAGAGTCTGGCGGCCAGATGGGTCTCGGGGAGTCGGGACCAGGTCACGTGAGGTAGCTTCGCGCAACCCCGGTTTTCCCCATCGTAAACTGGGGGTGACGCGTCCGCGGGCACCTCTCGGGAAGGGTCCTCGTGTGGGTGACCCTAGGAAGAGCCTAACCCGGAGGAATCCCTTCCTTCTCAGAGCGTTACGTGGGGGAGCCTTCTCCTCCTTCGGGGAGGTCCCTGCCTTCCAGACGGGCTTAAAAGGGCCCGCTCTGGAAGATAGGTAGAGAGTCGAGAGTCGAGAGTCGAGAATAGAGTTGAGAGTTGATAGCTTCGTGAGACAGTGCTGACTGTGGCGTCGCTAGAATAATAAGCCCCGTTAGAATCCCATAAGTGGGATTAGTTATTTCAATTCGTGTATTCCGTTACACTTTGATCGTCATTCGACTATGTCAATCTGCATCACAGCCAATGCAACTGCTAGCACTTCGAATAGGAATTAAACAGTACAAGTTGAGCACTCCTCTCGCTCTTGTGTCGTCCATTGGGACGTCCTCTCAGCTGTACACAGCGTCTACATATGTACAGTTTATCAACGATCATTGGGGTACACAGGGTAATATGAAGAGACACTCGAAAAAAGAGAATGCAGACAGGAACAAAGGAATATGGATCCAGTGGGGAGGATCGAAGTCGTAAATTCGGGTAAGAACGAGTCGAACTGTCACGATTCATAGAAGCAAGAGAGCTATTAAACCAGCACTCTAGCTCATCGTTGATTTATAACCTTGAGGAATTGAACTCTGCAAACTCGTGGAAAGACACATTTAACCAGGTATGTCGAGATTCATCTACGAATCTCAACACAGCCACCGGGTTTATGGAATTTCCTCCAACTTGGTACCCGGTAAACCTTGTTCAATTTGTAGCTTCAATGAACTCGGTGGTTATAGAGTTTTAAAATTAAAACTCGAGCAACCAGAGAAAATTCTGAAACGTATTTGGCTGCACTCGCTGATGTCAGATTTTGTTGTGCAGATTTTTTAAATAAAGACACAATGAGAGTAGAATTTATGATTAAGAATATAATAATATAATTCGATATATTTACAAACTTTGTATGTGTTATTAATCTTTTGCACTCGAAAGGTGAGCTTCAGTCACCATTTCATAAAATTTGGAAGATCGATATTAATTAATATATCAAATTTAATGTAATGTAACAGTGTAATTCTATTGTTATACAATTCTTTATTTACTGCTCAAAAATATATTGTCGCTTTTTTAATAGAGAATCTTTGAATTTCTACTCTTCTCTAGCCAAAAAATCGTCGAGTGCAAAAAGTTAAAATTGATTTGACCTTTTCATCGCAAACTATATATGTATAGGGTGGTCCATGAAATTTTTTCATTTTGAATAATTTCTATAGTATTCGTTAAATGATAAAAATTGTTGGAAGTACTGGAAAGATTAATTATGGTTATACATAACGTAATGCAAGTGTAATTACAAATATCGTATGTACAAATGTCATCTTCATAGCGATTTATTAGAACATAATATTATAATGTCAAATCAATGTCGTTTCATCGGTGTTTAAGGTTAATATGTATGTGTATATTACTTTGTATTACATTTTCAATATGCAATTATACTATTTGATTATTATAAACCGAATGAGGAGAGAAGAAATTTGATAGAATATATGTTTATTGAATATTAAAGAGCTGCACAATGAAAGCGTTAAAACTTGCTTACCTAAAGCTATGGATCACTGAAATATTGAAGTAGCTCTTTTAGGAGTTGAAACTTGGTAAATACGCCGCTAAAAGGGTGAATTTAATGATTGTAGAAGCTTATGTAAATGTTATGATAGTTTATAATATTGAAGACCGACAACATTTGACTTTCAAGAATCAATTAAGGGAAAAACTAGGAAACAGTTCTGGAGTGATTACTGGGAGTAGTTCATGACGAAGATCAAAGGAAATTATGTTTTTAATAAAGCAAAATTTGCCACAGGTATGGAAAATGAGAAAAATTTACAAATCAAGCAATATGTACAAACTAAAATGAATGAAAAAATACTGAGTTGGTTATTTTAAAAAAAATAAATAAGGTGGATTAAAATATGAAACTTATCCACACCTTTTATGTTATCCATATTTTACATTTAGGCTTTAATGCTTCTTTAAACAACTAATCAATTTTTAAACGAAGAAATTGTTTTAGTATAAGGAAACTAAATGTTGGAAAGATTTTATTATTTAATTATTTATTTTTATCTATTTTTTATTTAATTTATGTATTAAATGAGCTTAAATTCTAAATTTAAGTGTCAAATCACTTGGCATAGTCATAACTTTTTATGTTTAAAATTTTTCAAAAAGTGGAGTTAATCGATTTGTGCAATGAATGGCTCAAATGAGACAACAATTTTGTAAAACTACATTTATAAGACTATACAAAAGGAAATCTACATTTTAAAAGGCATTATAGGACGCGTATTACAAATAATACACGTTGTCTATCATTTCTAATTTAATTTAATTTTTTTTTAAATTTCAGTTTTAAATAATAATAATAATATCGAGTGTGCATTTTTAGATTCTCTTACTTGTTACGATACTGTAGTTATTAAGCAGGACACATACTCGAATTATGAATATAAATTGAATTTAATAAAAATTACTGGAAGAAACAAGAAAGTCCCAAGAAACGCAATTATTAATATCTGAAATATTTTAGAATTAGATAAATGTCATTAGTAATTACAATAATATTGGTTCCGTCACTGTCTAAAATTGGTTTCGAGTAATTATTTATCGATGATGTTAAATAATTAATATGTTAGATTTGCAGTTATATAAACCAATGCCTTACGGCATTGTATTATTGTATATTGTATATTATTATTATATATAATTATTATTATTGTAAATATATTATTGTATATATATATATATATATAATGCACACCTGATATTATTATTTAAAACTGATATTTGAACAAAAATTAAATTAAATTAGAAATGATAGACAACGTGTATTATTTGTGATACGCGTTTAATACGTTACTACCTCTTAAAATGTAAATTTCTTTTTGTGTAGCCTTATAAATGTAGTTTTACAAAATTATTGTTTCATTTGATACATGAAATCTTTTAACATTCATAGCTTCTTCCGTATATACATATTATATATGCTAGAAATGATTTATTCCATTATCGAAATATCACAACATAATTGAAAATAATTAATATAATTTGTTTTGTGCATTTCGCAATGGTTCAAAGGATTTTCATTATTTTTGACATAATTGGATTTGTTACTTTTGCAGTCCATTTCGTTTGGGTAATTACTGCCGTGGAAATAATCATTGACCTGAATAATTGTCGTTTATGCATTTTATTGTTGATTATAAAATGTCTTCATTAATCGAGTATTAATTGTTACATACGTATTGCAATAATACGTTTCTGGTTATGTATTACTGAGAACAGTTGAATTCATTGAATCTAAATTGAATATTAATTTTAATAACTTCTGTTCGCGTACTTTCGTGTCTTTGTGCTCGTTTCCGTATACCTTTGTTCTCGCTGCCACATACGATTGCATTCCTTTTTAATTTCCACTTTTTTAAATTTGAATACGTTTATTGAACACGTGAGTGCTCCTTCATTGAATATATTGTATGAATAAATCATGAATGATTTTACATGAACATGATAGCACGTGCCAGATAATTTTTTCTACGGTTTACCTGAAATAAGTTAAAGAAAATATATGATAACGAAAGAAAGATTTTTTTATAACTTTTATGAAAGGAAAAGAGAGAAACAGTTTAAGAAAGGTAACGTAGATTGGTCGAATATCACCACACAAATGACAACATACTTTTACTTCTTAAGTCGAACATTTTTAAATAATTTCTGTTCTTTTCCAATTAAATCAGAAATGACATTAAACAAAATATTATTTATTTAACACTTTACTACATAAGTAAATTTCGTTTTATGCAACAAATATATTCCATTCAGCGAGAAGTACTACTGATGAAGTTAATGCTCAGCTTATCATCAAATAAGGCACGATTAAATGAGGAAGTAGGATAACAAAAGTAACAAAGTTACAAATAAAGTAAGCAGAATAAGAAAATAAATAAAAAAGAGAACTGAAATAACAAAAATAAGGAATTTCATAAAACGAGAGAATAAGTATAAAATAAACAACGTTGGCAAAAATTTTAAAAATCGTAATGAAAGAGAGCATATCCACTCACCCCAATCACTCCTGCGAGAAATAAAGTAAGGAAGTAAGATAACAAAGGTAACAAAGTTACAAATAAAATAAGAAGAATAAGAAAATAAGTAAAAAAGAAAACTAAAATAACAAAAATAAGGAATTGAATAAAACGAGAGAATAAGTATAAAATAAACAGCGTTGGCAAAAATTTTAAAAATCGTAATGAAAGAGAGCATATCCACTCACCCCAATCACTCCTGAAGGAAATAAAATAAGGAAGTAAGATAACAAAAGTAACAAAGTTACAAATAAAATAAGAAGAATAAGAAAATAAGCAAAGAAGGAAACTAAAATAACAAAAATAAGGAATTGAATAAAACGAGAGAATAAGTATAAAATAAACAACGTTGGCAATTTTAAAAATCGTAATGAAAGAGAGCATATCCACTCACCCCAATCACTCCTGCGAGAATGCATTCGTCCCTCACAAAAGAAACAATTCCCTCCCCTGACAATTTAATTACGAGGCAAAGCATGATATTCACGAAGACTTCATACGTACTACTTTCCAAGAGTATCTGGTAAATTTTAAAAAGCCCCCGCCCTCCCCGTATTAAAGTCACGATCCCGCGTCAGTCGGGCTTCCATTACGCTAATTGTGAATTACGACGCCTGTCGGTTATTAACGTTTACGAGTTAACGAGGCACGATAACGAGCGGCGGCACAAGATCGCGAATGCTCGGACCAAACTTTTCTATTTAAAAGTTTTCCCCGGCAACATTGTATTCGGTCGTAGTTCGATGGTATGTCAAACTTCGTAACGGGGTGAGGGCACGACTTTAGGTGGATTAAACACGCAATGGAGATTTGCGTGCGCGATAAACTTCCCAGGATTAATATTTTTTCCGTTCGATCGTTTGTTTGAACTTTAATAGCAAGTAAACAAGGTAAGAGAAAAGAGCTGTAAAGTCCCTCGCATACCATGACACGCGGTTCACAGATGAATGACGTTTGCGAATATTCGCGTGAAGAAGTGGCTTGTACAGAACGAAGCAAAATTTAACATATTATTGGAATACATTGGAACGTCTACGAAATAATTTCTAGCAAATTCCTATTATTTTTGTTTTTAATAAATAGACGATTTATGTGGGAGTGAGAGAGAAGAACAAAAAATTATTATACTAATAAGGTACTAAAAAATTATGTTTAATGATATGATATATGTTAAGCCTTGGAATGTCGTGCCGGTATTTTGTTCGTCCCTTGGTTAGAATAGACCCAGAAGACCGTTAGGGTCTTCTAGCATCCAGATTCTAATTGCTGTTTTAGTTCAAGTTCCGTGCCCTTTCTATCTTCATTTTCAATGCATTTTCAAGCAATTCTTTATTTCCCTCGGGTCACCGGACACGAGGC
>NW_016909226.1:22110-42263 GCF_001483705.2 Eufriesea mexicana | reverse complement strand
CTAAAGTAACGTTGCTTTACTGCTTCTTAAAATACAATAAACTTATGCTTATATTATCGGCTACGAAACTAAAGACTCGCTACGGGTACGCTCGACTTTTACTTGTTAGACGCTATCTTGAAGACCGTGAAGGACTGTCCTCGCCCGCTCCCTTGCACCCTTATTTAAACCGTTCATCCTCCTCATTCATACCCGGACTTTCTTTCACAGTCATCCTCCTTTCTCACGCAACCTCGGTGGGCCAGGCACTTTAACCACTCTGCACGCATCCTTAAACTTTCGTTCGACTCTACCATAAATAATCCTTGCAGTCGATCCTTACGCACATGGTCACTCTCATTCTAAGTCCAGACACACTCGACATTTCCCAGAGCCACACTTATTCCATTCCCACATACGGACCATGAATTTTAAACTATACTTGGGTTTATATATTTCTATTATCGATTGCATCTCCGATAAATCATAGCGAAATTACTAATAATGTGCTTTGTTTTTCACATTGATGTTAACTGTGAATAATAAACATAATCGTTTATGATTTTCAAGAAAGTTAGAGTTCCAACCTTATATATCATCTGCTATGACATCTCTACAAGAAATTGCTAGACTATATATGTATATGCTAATTTCGAGTTTGCATTTTTATAAAAAAGAAATTACCTTCTTTTAAATCATATTACACTATATTTAAGACGACATGCATCGTGAAACTGTTAAACGAATATTATAATTAGACGTTCAGGAACTGGTATTTTTTACCAGTTTTACATAAATAACGATAGATAAGACGGTATAACATTTTTGCAATATATGTAAAATTTCTTATTTTAGTTTGCCTTTTTACGGTGTTACTTTTAAGTTAAATATAGCCGAAGTCGTTAAAAGTAAAAGGGTTGGATAAGAATCAGGTGTTATAACTTGTACCAGGAAAATTTATGAAAATATTCAAAGCACCGTTGGTTTTCCCGTCACCGTAGCTTTTCATGTTAGCATATTCTAGAAGGAAAAATAAGCAAAAATGTTATACTGATATAGACTGGCAGATTATTATATAAATCTTTCTAATTATGTAATATGTTCTTAAATAGTCACAATAAAAATACAAAATAACAAGAAATTGCTTTCTATTTGGCGAAATGAGTAAACGTGCATTACGTTTAACAACGAGTAGTTCGTGGAATACTAATTCATTAGCTTCTATCATCATGAGTTTGAAAGAGTTTGCTGAAGAGAAATGGATATTCGTCAGGAATGAACACGAAGAATTCATAATGGATTCACTGAAATGAAAGCGAATTATCAAAAAATGAGTAACATTGTAGATCAAATATTTTAACTATATATAAGAATGAAAATATTATAGATCTAAAAAGCAGAAGAAATTATTAGAATTAATTACTGTTAGTAGTGTTAGTGATGGATGAAATATCAATAACAATAAGAACAATTCTTTATTTAATTAAAAAAATTATCAAGCACAAATATTAAGTATAAATCTAATTAATTTCTCGCAATCACGCGCTCACACCTATTTTCACTGTTATGACTCAATTACAACTGACCTATGCCTAATCTCTCTGGTTTGTTATTTCTACTTCCATACATTACATGACATACACAATTCACGCAGCACCTCAATCATTACACGCATACTCATTTATCTCAATATCCTGAACCATTAGGTATTGGCATTCCATGCATACTTGTCCCACTCATTCCAATATATATATACTTAAAAATCTATGTAACCATTTCTTGCAGACATTACTCCTTTATTATATCAACACACATATATTTAAAATCTATCTTAACCATTACCACAAGTAGAACCAAAAAAGAAGAGAGAAAGATGTTGAGAATTGAGAATTGATATTAAATTGAACGAAAATTGAACGTTGTATTATACATTTCTACTCAGATGAATTTCGAAATTATTATTTTCAGTCGAGATACAATACTTCTCTAATTATTGCTCTAATTCATCAACCAAATACCAATTCCCTAATTATCTTCAATTCCGATCATAATTCGATAATAATGATTATAGTTATTTAATAATCGACAGAACCACCTAACTAGTTTCACCAAGTACGGTTCATTCATTATACCTAATCAAAATAATCAAACTAGTCAAAATGACTAATACAAAATGTTTGACAAAATTAATATTAATTTCTATCCTTATGGAAACGTATTTATATGTACATATTTATTTTTATTATACATTACGTTTGTTAGTGGTGGATGAAATATTAATAACAATAAGAACAATTCTTTATTTAATTACAAAAATGATCAAACACAAGTATTAAATATAAATATAATTTATTTATCACAATCACATGCTCATATCTATTTTCGCTATTAAAACTTAATTGCAACTGACCTACGCACAATCTCTCTACTTGCATGCATTACATGAACATACACAATTCATGCAATACCTCAATCATGACACGATAACCTAAATTCATTAGATATTGCTATCCCATGCACACTTGTTCCACTCATCCCTTTCTTCCATACATCGCTGCTTCATTATATCAACACATACATATTAAAAAATCTATGTAACCATTACCACAATATTTAGGTATGTCTGCATTAGGTGTCAAAAGTCCTCTGATTAAAATTTCAGTATACATATACATATTGGTTTTATGCATATAACTGTATCATTCCTAATATTTTCATTATTTTACATAGAAAAGAACTGAATATTCTTCAATTATGAATAAATCAATATTAAAAGATCTTACGATTTCAACGGAGAAAATTTTCGAAATAGTCTTCTTCGCTAGAAGACACCCTTAAATTAATCACCAAAGTTCTAAGACATTGGAGTGAATAATACCGAATAGGTACAATCAGCTTCCGATCATTAATTTAACTTAGAGTGTTCCAAAAACCCTGTCACCTGTCACGATCATTAGAGTACAATATCATACCAACCTGAAATACTTCTGACAAATTAATTCTGCCCAAAATCAATCTCCATAACACACCGTTCCAAGTCTGCATAAACATCCATACATCACTCCACCTAAGACTTCCTGACACCAATTGCTCCCCTGTATCGCTGCCAGTGTCAATGTACGACACAATTGAGTCGCATAAATTCTACCCCCAAAGCAATCGTCATAATACAGTTATGTCATAATTCCAACTCTACATAAACATCCATTCATCACTTGGCCTAAGACCCTGTGACACCAATTGCCAGGATATCGACACACGATCCCCAAACAATCGTGCCAGCCATCAAACGGGATTTTACGCAGCCGGAAAGGAACGTGGAATGTTTGCTCGATCAAGCACAGTGGATGAGAGTGAACTTAAACGAACGACTAAACTAATCAAACAGACTCGCTCGAGTGTTTGCCAACCAGCGCTAATGGCGACGACGACGTAGGCGTCGTGATCGGTGTCCTGGAAGTTTGATATAAAGCCATCTAAAACTGACTCTGGCAGTTGGTGAACAATCATGGGTTGAAGTCTTATGATCTCAGAAATGGCCCCATATTCTTCTCTGTCCCTCCTCCACGGACTCCTCTTCGTCCTGACCGCCTCTTTCTTCGCCTGTTCAACAGAACTCCTCGCAAGTACAACCATAATGCACAACATACATTGTTCGATGTACGAGATCGGTGAACTTGGCCCTTTGTGATAAAGGAACTGGCCTGCACGACACTTGAGCGGGCGTGAGGTCATGGGTTTTTCCCAAGGCCACGGCGTTCCTCTGGGCCCGAAGCGCAGGCATGTAGGACCGTTAGATACGCTTCGGTGTGACTCTTCGGAATTACTGTGTTTTATGACACGTCTTTGGCTACTGAGTATGGATTAGACAAGGATTTTAAAAACCTCGTGTTTAAGCCCCCCAATATTCTAAGATTCCAACTCAAAAACAGCCGATCTTTACGATCGCGTTATAAACCTTGGAAATACTGACCCTACGACTCGTGTTGGGTAAGCCAAGGCAGGATGGGTCGAATGCACCCCGTAACAACTAGCTTTTTCGTAGCAATGAAGCATAACATGCCGCAAATTCGTCTTTTGGCTATCCATATTGAACGGTGTAGGAAATGATTTTGAAAGAGACTTTGTCACCAACGAAACGTACTTTGAAAGAGCTGTGAGACGACAGAAATCGATGCCATAAAGGGAAAATAAATAAGCCTGCATGTATACAAACATAGCCGGCCGAATCCTTCTAAAATCTGCATCAGGCAAAGTACCAACTGTTTGGAAAGAAATCAGAAATGGTATACCGGCTGTGATGGATTACTTTAATTGAAGAACGTTATGATTGAGGCAGTAAAAGAATATTCACTTCTTGAGCAGATTACAGTACAGTTTTTATTTCAGCAGGTTTGTTGCAGTTAAAATTGAATGAAATTTGATGAACTTCAATTTACGCGATGAGAGACGCAGGTCTGATTTAACGACGAAATAATTTATTTCTCACGGGAAAATAATTGTCAATTGTCAATTTAATTGAAAACCTGGTGAGATTGAAATAGGAAAAGAATCTTCGTCGCTTCTTAAATAAATCTTTCACTAGGTCTGATGAACTCAAGCTTCTGCGATAAGGGGCACTGACCTAACTCAGCTGTAGACAATGGGGTTATTCAGTTCTCATGAAAGAATGGTTATCAGACAATAGTGTAATTTAATCGAGAAACGTTGCTCAGATTGAAGTAAGAAACGAATATTCATCGCTTCTTCAGCAAATGGCATCTTTTGCTGGGTTTAATGTAGTTCGAAGGTGATTTTGAAAGATATTGAAGAATCGTAATGAAAAAATTTGAATAAATTGATAAAAAAATTAATAAATATCGTATCCCAAAGATACGTTTCATAGTATTATGATTTATTGTAATTTTTATTATTATTAAATTAATAAAAATGCACACTATATATAAAATAATTAGTATATAACTATACTATATATAACTATATACATAGCTATATACATAATTATACTATATATAGCTGTATATATAACCATATATATATAACTATACCATATATAAAATAATTGTATATAAAATAATTTAGTAATAATAATTCAAAAATAAATTGTTGGTTTACAAAAACGTTTCAATCCGATAGATCATCGAAGCTCGTCAAGCTTATATAAAATACATATAATCTAACTAAAATCATGCTTACAATTATATAACTATACTATAGATAAATATATAGATAACTATATATATAACTATATACATGATTATACCTAATATAACTATATATATAACTATACTATATATAAAATAATTATATGTAAAATAATTTTGGAATAGTAATTCAAACATAAATTGTTGGTTTACAAAAACGTTCTAATCCGGTACATCATCAGAACTCACCAAGCTTATATAAAATACAGAAAATCTAACTAAAATCATGCTTAGAATTAGGATACAGTACACCATACGTAGATTGATAAAATTTGTTCAAAATTTGTTCGTATCCTAAAGATACGTTTCATAGTATTACGATTATAATTTTTATTCTCATTAAATTAATAAAAATACACACTATATATAAAATAACTAGTATATAACTATACTATATATAGCTATATATATATAACTATATACATAACTATACTATATATAACTCTATATATAATCATATATATATAACTATACTATATATAAAATAATTAGATATAAAATAATTTTGGGATAATAATTCAAAAATAAGTTGTTGGTTTACAAAAACGTTCCAATCCGGTAGATCATCAGAACTCATTAAGTTTATATAAAATACATAAAGCCTAACTAAAATCATACTTACAATTAGGATACAGTACACCATACGTAGATTGATAAAATTTGTTCAAAATTTGTTCGTATCCTAAAGATACGTTTCATAGTATTATGATTATAATTTTTATTATTATTAAATTAATAAAAATACATACTATATATAACTATATACATAACTATACTATATATAACTGCATATATAATCATATATGTGTAACTATACTATATATAAAATAATTAGACATAAAATAATTTAGTAATAATAATTCAAAAATAAATTGTTGCTTTACAAAAACGTTCCAATCCGGTAGATCATCAAGGCTCATCAAGCTCATATAAAATACATAAAATCTAACCAAAAATCATGTTTACAATTACGATGCAATACATCATACATAGATTGATAAAATTCGTTCGCAATTTTGTGATTTCAATATTTCATTTACATTTATATTTCAATATTTATGTAACGTCTACCTGTTCTTCTCGCTTACAAAATGTAAATTACAAATACACAACAACGCCAAAGTAAAATTGAAATAAAAAGAAAAAAGTATGTAACGAAAAGTAAAAATTTGTACGAAGCATAATTTTTCTTACACCTGTCACTTGATTATATTCGACACTGAAGTAACTATAATGCATCTCTCGTAGAAATCAGGTAATTAAGTGCGTTAAATTTTCGCCAAAGAGAAGGGAAGTTTTAATCAAGCAGCATTACCCTTTCAGGAGAAACTGTAATTTTCCTCTCGAAGTGACATCTCGCGATGTTTGTAAGCATGCACAAACGATTCTATCGCGTCAGCATGACAAAACGGCCGCCATCCTCATCTTCGTCGCGATAAGCAGATTTCGTCTTTGCGTATTTGCATAGTTTAGGAGATGACAAAATAATTCGTCATGCAAATCCGCGTTGCATCAAGGAAGGCTTTGTTGTATCGGAAGGTGCACAACGATGTCGACAGCCCGTGAATCAAACATAGACCCCGCGTTTCTTCCGACTTTACGATCCCTAATACGTCAAACGCTTAATGCTTTCGATATTACAGGCATAAATCTGTCACACGGTAATACTCGGAGCCCTGCCATAGCCTTTCAAACGCGGTATTATGAATTCCGTCGTCTTTCAAAGTTGCTGTACCTCGTAATGCCGTGAAATTTGCTGATTTAAGGATATTCCAGTTAATGAGGAAATACTGTATTACAGTTACCTGTAATTAATCTTCCTTTCAAGTCATCTTCGAAGTCTGCTATTTGACAGCCTTGTAACGTGAAAACGTGGCTAACTTTCTGAATGATGAAGTCATATTGGCGAGTCTTCAAGAATTGATTGAATCTGTATCTGAATGAGAGAGTGGAATTTTGTAGGTTAGGTTCAGCTTTCACGATGTAAGTAGATTCCTTACAGCTTATGTTTAGGGTTTATAAGGTGTACGTAGTGAAATTGTAGAACGTGGTCGTTTATTTTATAAAATATAAGTTTGTTTTATTCCTGTAATTCACTTCTTGCAATTATTAATAATTATTAATAGTTGAATATAATAATTATTAAATTATTAAATCTGTAAGAATTGCTTATATTATTGATACTTATTATAATTTTCATTAGTCAAATTGCAAATTGGAAATTATTTTATCGAATGCACGAAATTTTTTGAACATAACTAATAACGCCTAATTAGGATTTAACTTATTCAAGGATATAAGAGAAGTATATTTGTAATATTTTATCACGAACGTACAGTAAATCGTACGTGTAAGATAACAGCAATAATTTTGGATATTTGGTTCAATTAATTACAAGTTGTAATCACGATATTGGTACACCGACGAATATTCCTGTTAAATCCAATTTATCTCGCAGCTGCAATTAATTAATTTGAAAAATTTGTCGAATTCTAAGAGAATTTAAATTTACTTTCAACTAATTGGAAGGTGGAAGTAATAAAGAAAATTCGAAATAAATTTAATACGGTAAAAAAGGGTAAAATAGAATTAAATATTTTAATTAATATAAACCAATAATTATATCCTTTATAGAATGAATATTATGCATTAGTATACATTAATTTAAACGACATGTCCATTATCGTACTACCATAATCTATCAATAAATATTATCCCTCGTTATTTATTAATTTGAACAACATATTCATGGTCGTATTACCATAATCTATCGATACACATTATCCATCGTTATCCATTAATTTAATTAATTTAATTCCATGATCGTGCTTAAGTAAAAGGTTCATCGAACGTTCTTGTTGTCCCATTTTTCCCCAAGAAGATTTAAAGGTAGCTATAAAAACGTACGAATTTAACACGGTACTTTAGCCATTAGTAGTTATTAACCTTCCCACAATAGGCGGTTGAAGTGACGGAAAACGTACTTCCACGACTGAAATTCTTTTCCATTTTGTTTTCCTTTTCCCCCAGTTTTTTCCTTCTTTTTTTTTTAAATCCTGCAGCGCTGGCTACACCTGACTCCTAAATCCTTTGAGCGTGGCACGGACCATGATTCTACTTAACCCACATAAAGTTCCTCTGTGCACGAAGACTTAGAGCTGAAAATGGCGATGGTGGGGTCGACTTGGGAAACGAGAGGTGCCCGGAGACTTGCAGCTGCAGCGTACAGGAGTTAATCCTTGATAAATCCTCGAATTCCGTCCTAATTCGGTATTGAGCCACCTTAATTTCATTTCGTCGTTGACCTCCGAGCTTCTGAATCCTTGCATCCGAACCTGGCAACTAAGATGAGTCTCCTCTTTACAGTCGAGGAAAAAAGGCAATTGTTTTGTTGATCGCTAATACAGTAGACCAGTGACGAGCAATTTGGAATCCTTCAGCTGCTGTGCATAGATGACTCGTTTACTATACTTTCTGAGTGATTATACATTAATAATTATTGTCGTACGATTAACATACTCGCGAAGAATATTATATAAAAATTGTGCTTTTAATCACAAACGTCGAAATAAAAATACAGTAGACCAGTGACAGGCAATCTCGAATCCTTCAGCTACTGTGTAAAGATGACTTGTTTACTATACTTCCTGAGTGATTATACATTAATAATTATTGTCGTACGATTAACATACTCGCGAAGAATATTATATAAAAATTGTGCTTTTAATCGCAGACGTTGAAATGAAAATACAGTAGACCAGTGACGAGCAATTTGGAATCCATCATCTATTGTGCAAACATGACTTGTTTACTATACTTCCTGAGTGATTATACATTAATAATTATTGTCGTACGATTAACATACTCGCGAAGAATATTATATAAAAATTATGCTTTTAATTATTCGTCCAAACCAAAATTACTAACTACGTTATTTAAATATACTAATTAACTGTATCATATGAGTTCCTTTGAAACCTAATTATTGATTTTGCTTTATTTAAATATGCTAATTAACTGCATCATATGAGTTCTCTTGAAACTTAATTATTGACTTTATTACGGATAAAATTCGTAGCCCCGGAATTAGCTGAAACACAGTGTGCTTATAAATAATCAAAATGAATAGCATATATCTATATATAAAAATTAATAAATACCCTACCTGAAATTCTATGAAATATTTAATACTTAATCTACTAAAGCACTGTCTAAGTGACTGTTTCTATATTTTTGATTAAAAATTTGATTACTCGATTTCGTGATTTTTCTTCTACTGTATATATTTTCCATATTTTCTATTATTCCATTATTTAAAGGTTCTTCTTCTTTTAATTTTCCATGCATCGGTGACTTGGCTAGTCGTGGCAAGTTTGGAGTAACTAATTTACTGAATGTTTCGATTCGGTGGAATCGCTATAAGCAGAGTTCGGAGTTCAAGTTTCGAAGATTAGCCAACTCATGTGTAATGTCATACAACGAGGGATAAGAAGTCCTAAGAGGGTGGATTACAAGTTGGATTTATATTTATTGGTTACGTTCCTGTTTGACCGTAAGGGTCATAAATTGCAACAAGTACCTGATTGATAGTCTGCACGAAAAGGTTCTAGCCTCTGCTTACCATATATTCCGTCTGGTAAACTTCCCCTGCAGCCGTGTCTGATTTATTTCATGTTAAATCGAAGAATACGTTATGTAAAATTCCTGTTCGTCTGTAAACCAATGTTTCATATCAGCTCAAAGTATATCAAGTTATTTTATTTATTTATTCTTCATTCTGCATACATGAAAAATAAAAATAGATAACCGTATTTAGTATTTGAAGTGACACAGTATTTAATGAAAAAGGAAAAGGAATTTTGAATAAAATTTGAGATACGTTGGCTCGAGATACTGATACGAAGTCTTTGAGAAATATTGGATTATGTTGTACGTAATAGCTATTTTTTTTATTTCTCCTTTTTATAGCAATTTTACCTTTTTTATAAAGAGTTATAAAATAACTTAATCTTCATAGAGTTTTTCCCTATTAAATATAATGTTCTTCTATTTATTTAGAAACTTTTCACTTCCTGATATTAAAGTATTATCTCGCTATCGTGAAAAATGGTTCCAATAAATTTCCGCATATTATAATGTTTTTTAATTTCTTTTCGTACGTTGTTTTTTCATTTAAAGATTTTTTAAATAACCGTAATATACCAAAATTCGTTGTACATAGTCCTATTTTTATTTCTTAGTGACTTACTTAGTTATTTATTAGATATATTTAAGAACAGAATATTCTAATTCTTCCAAAATATGCAAATTTCAGAAGGTGATGAACTATTGTTTCCGCTGTATACAAAATGTAATAAAAGGTGTAGCAATAAAATGAATTTTTCAGATAAGATTTGACATCATTTATCATTTAGCATTTAAAATCACCAGAATATATAGGGATAAAATTCCAGTCACGTGCAACGTAACTGCAGTGCCACCACAGAATGTAAGGTTATGGCAGGCATCTTCTCCTTCTCTTGCTAATGTATTTTATAGAATGAGGATAAAATTTTTCCTAAAATAATAAAAATATATATGGAAACTATAAAAGCAAAGCAATGGAGATCATAAAAGTGTAAATCATATTTCTATTATACAATTTCATTTTTCCTCCATCCTTGTTTTCATATATGCATGTATGCACATATGTGATTTATCAGGAACATAAAACGTGTGATTTATTTGGAAATGTGTGAATATCTCGATTAATATAAATGGCAGAAAAATCTTTCAGACAAAAATTGCTCGATATCCGAAGGCACATATGATACTGATATTTATTTAACTCTCCAATGATCTTGAAAGGATTTATGGAAGCGAAGTTTACACTTCGAAATTGAAACTCATAACTTTTCTGACGTATTCTTATATATGGCATTAAAACGTGCACAATAGGACACTCTATGATGCGAAAAATTCTGCGTTGTACGAAATGGAGTCCGTCAAAAGTTAGAAATGTATAATAATAATCCTATAATTATTTATAGGATATGTATGTAAGGTGGGAGGTTTACTTGGGAACAATATCTAAATATCTCTCTAAATGGATCCCGTTTAAGAAAGGAAAGAATTGTTAAAATCATTCATTTCACTGTATATTTACTGTATTTACTTTCTCTGCATATGTTCTATTTTTGCCCATTGTTGTATGAAATGAAATAATGCACGATTTTTTATTATATATTAACGCAAAGAGTGAATATATTTAATATAAAACTTAACAATAACCTCCATATAAGGCCCACGACGCGTGGCCTCTCATGCCAACACGCACCTCGCCATATGAGCCGTTCACTGCACAAATTGATTAACTCCACAAAACAAAAAGTGGAGAAATACGATGAAATAATGTATATTGTTTTTTAAAATTCCCTTTATAATTTAAATCGAAATAAATATCGTAGAATGCATAAATACAAATGTAACTTTCATCTAACGGTATATAAAATTTATAAGAAAAAATAGCCAAAAGGTAATCGTTGGTAATGTTACCATTTTTATGTTACTGGAAGAGTTAATCGATTTGGCAAGTGAAAAAAGTAATAAATTTAAATTTTACTAAATTTTACTTAAATTCCGATAAGACGGCACTAAAAAATTCACCGTTATCATTCATGGCCTGCTAGTGCATTTGAGTTGCATTATTGCAACGATTTACATTAGAGTACGGAGTTAATCAAAGTGACCTCTGAAATAAATTATTTATTATTCAGTGGCCAAAAAATTTTTGTCGTTTAACGGTGTTAATCTTAATTATCAGGGAAAGTTATTATAAATATAAAAAGTTATGACTATACCAAGTGCTTTGACACTTAAATTTAAGATTTTCCAAAAAGTGGAGTTAATTGATTTGTACAGTGAACGGCTTATATTTCCTAACCAAGTCCCACTCCCAAGCTCTCTTTGTTCAGACGTCCACCAGATGGCGACACACGCACATACCGCCTGCGAAATACAAATGTGCACTCATAATTGTTTTATTTCTTTTATTATTTACAGTTGTTCAAACAACATTTAGACGTCTCCATTCAAAGTTAAATATTCTTCATTCGTATAGAACTATAGGATATTCTATAGTACTATATAATATAGTGCCATACGATATACGATTTATTCTGTGCAGATTCTAGGACGTCCATACTAAGCAATTCGATATTTAATGGAATCGATATTTCAATAAATTTCGTATAGGTATAAATAGTATTCCCTATTATCCGAGGACATAATGAATACCTTAATCGATCATTGCATGAATCTTTAATCGACCAATTTTCAAACTTGCTCGCCATTCATACATTTCGGAAGCTTAATAATAATGCCATGAAATATTTTTAATTTAGATATACAGCTGAAATATTCCATTTCAAATTCGAATAAAAATTGAAATTATTTAGTAACGATTAAAATTGACACGATTCTTCTATGTCGAGTTCTAGATTTAAGAAAAATGAATTTCAATTAAGAAGATTCCTTAATGTCTTTTAGATGCATCTGAGAATCTTCAAATATATTAATATTTTAAGAGATTTGTTTACACTTTGTATAGTAATGTAGTAATATAACTAATCGTGTTTAGGCATGTGTAAATTGCGTTCCTGCTGTATTATATGATAATCGAGTTTTGGCTAATAGAACTCTCAGACGATTCTCCGATGATTGAGTTTTGAGTGTATTCTAAGTGAATTCTGCATTAATTCTAAAGTAATTGAGTTCTCTGCAAATTCTCCGATGTCTGAGTTCTTAATGTATTCCATGAATTCCATTTCTATTCTGTCTGTTTCATAATGTGCTTAGTCTTTTATGCTCATTATGATATATTACTACCAATTACTTTAAATTACTTGCTTCGAGATGCTGATGTTCTTGAAATTCTTTTAGATATTTCTGATTGCATGGAGAGGTGTTTGAATACCAATCATGCGAGGCTCAGCTATAAGTAATGACACAATTACTCAGATTTATGAGCCTATTCGATGATAGAGAAATTATTTCACAAATAGAATGTATAAGTTGTTTAAAACGAATTTAAATATAGTTTTCTCCCTTTTTCTTTTCATGAACTGAGATATTCAATATATAAAAATGATTAGTATACTTTTTATTCATAGTCATCGTATTTATTCCACAGTCTAGTAAATTTTCCATCATTTTTGTTCATTTAAAATACAGTATATCCTGGTTCTTTAATGCTCTTAACTTCGTTATATAATTTACGATGATATTTTACCTGCTCATAACATAGAACTGAGAATTATTGCTACTGCCCCATGGTACATCACCTCAGATTCTCTGCATAAAGACTTGTGCATACATAATATCAAAGAACAGATAGGAAAATTCGTCACAGCACGCAAGAAACGAATACCAAATCATCCCAACGAACACATCAAGGATCTAAATCATATACCACAACACAGAAGACTGAAAAGGAATAAATAAACCGATTTGTGGAATTAAATTAAAGAAGGAACATCACATATAATGTTAGCGGCAACGCTACGGAGTGTTTGCCGCATGCAAGCCATATCCTTAATTCAGAAAATTTGCTGGTTAGCTCAATGAAGCTAGTTGTAGATGTAATTTAGTATTAAAGAAAAAGAAAAAAGAAAAATTTACCTGCTCGTGATAATTGCTATTGCATTTAACGAGAACACGTGTACTTTATCACGAAATATTCTGCATACACGACACTCGTGACTGAAAATGTTGGTTATTTACGATAGTTGAAGAGAGTAGAGATTCTTCCTACAATATCATCAAAAATTGGTGTATAAGTAAATAAAAAGCCTACTAATTTTGCTGGTAATCGCTATCAGGTAAAAATTTTGTCAATCATGTTCTCGTTGAACGATGTATAATGTGAAATACGTTGTTAAAAATATTGAAGTATTTGCTTCTTGGAATAATATTTCCTGGAATTTAAGTTTAAGGAAAATTAATTTTCCTGGAATATCGTTTATTGTATTAACCTTTCAGAGAAAAGAAATTGGGTGAAACATTTTACGTTGTATTATTTTCTGATTTTATTACTTTACGAGTGAGAAACTCATATTCTCGGACATGTGAGAAGCTACATATTTAATTATGTGTAACTTATGCATAATGAAGCTAGCAGTTAATTAAATGAAGTTAAGAACTATAATTCACAGCGTGTGATATGAATTGTATGTGTAATATTGTATTCATAAGGCTGTGCCAAATGTTAAAAGTAATATTTCCGTATGAAATATTCTCTCTCCCTCTCTTTCTCTTTCTTTCTTTCTTTCTTTCTTTCTTTCTGTGGCCAATAAAATTGACCATTTATTCTTTTATACGTTCATCTCAACAATCCAATCCATATATTTACCAATTTTTGAGGCTCAGAATTTTATAATTTATTATTAATATTGACATGATGTTTCTGTTCCTACAATAACAACTACCTTATAACAAATAAATATTTGTAGAATTTTAAATATTTCCCCAGGAAGAATTTTCGAAACAAATAATTAAGCAAGTATTATTTATATAATTTACCGTCTATAAACAATTTAATTTATTATAAAGGGAATTATTACTTATTAATCTATGAACACAAGAAATCTTAAATTGTTTTAAACTTAAATTATTTATATATAATATGATGCCATGTATAATAATATAATATAATGTAATACAATAATATAATAATAATAATAATATAATAATATAATAATATAATATATATTCATATATAAAATGGTAATTGAAAAATTAACTTGACTTTGACGTGTCCTCCACCATTACATTTTCAAAAGAATTATTTCGCTTATTGCTCATCCAAATATTAAATAATTTTCATAAAATCCCTTTCTTTCGTAAGCCTTTTAATCCCTCGTGAAATATTCTGTCACGAAATATTTTATTTAAGTTCAATGAAACATTCTGCATATCGTCATTTCGAAGCTATATTCACCCCAAATAAAAACGTCAGTTGAAAACAATATAAATAAAAGAAAGAAGAGATACTGTCATTACTAGTTGGAAAATCCAAACTTTAAAATAACATTTCCACTTTCAAAATTTGTTTTAAATTTTAAAATAACAACATTTCTTCATTGAAGGAAACATTCTGTAAAGAGAGATGATACGTAGAAACTCTACCGATAATTTTTGCAATTATTTACCGAAATCCGTGTGCAATTAGTGCAAAGAAATGAATCGTTTTCAAATTTCCCGGAAAGTTCTGATGCCGTTAAAGTGTCAGTGTTTTACGAGCGCCCGGTACCTCCGTTTTGCTTATATCGGCGAGCACGTTGATTCACGACCGATTCAAGCTGCAGTTACAAAAACCTGTAATTACTGCAACGTGGAAATTTGTGACTCTCAAATATTAGTTCGCAACGAGGTGCATATTTTTTCCGTGTTTCGCGACCGACCTAATGTTCCGCCGTTACGAGCTTTCGTTCTCCGCCTCGCAGGATAAACATTCTCCAACAAAGGATAATTGATTTCGGTCCAGTTTTCGTTGAATCAATTAACCTCGTCCCGTTTCTGCTGAAACGACTACATTATTTGCTTCCTCGCTGTTTACCTTTTCACGCACTTTTAATAATAGCCCATCGAGCCAATTAGCTGATGCACGAATTCGGCTTTTTTCGTATTTTCTAGGCAAATAATGTCTCGTCCGATGTTGGTAAATGTGATGATATAAAATTTGAAACAGTGTAAAGGCGGCTTGTATTGTTCGTAGGATAATAATTGGTAATTTAATGACAAGTTTAATTAAATCTCGAGTTTCCTTGAATTTTTCCTCGTATTTGCAAAATTTTAGAAAATTATAGATAATTGCTATGTCGTAGTAGCCAAATTAACGAAGAATAAATTTTAACAATTCATAAATTTATTACAAGAGTTTGGATTATTTATACATTGCATAATCATGTTAATAATATGAATAGTAAAAATATTTTGAAAATAATTCATTTTAATAGCTGTAAATATGTATATTAAAGCTTCGAGTTAATACAGACAAAATGGCCATTTCCAGAGATTTCATTTTCGATATTATTGAATTTCTCTATCATGTTTCCTTCAACAACGATTTATGTGAAAATTTTATTTTAAATTTCAGTGTTTAAAACAAAATACATATACCTTTTACAAAATAAAAACGATACTTTGAGCTTTGAGAGGTTCAAATTTCGAAATTTTATAAAGTTTTGTATTTAAGTTTGGGAAATTAGAAAATTAAATTTTATCTAATCCCTATTACGATCCTAAAAGTGACGTTGATTAATATCCCGATGGAAATTAAGCCGAGTATTGGAGTTCTCTATACCAGTCCTTTGCTGTACCAGTTATTAATAGATAGCTATTTACACTTCTCATTTGTGAAAATACATGTACATTTATTGGAATATTTGTTTTAAAGATATTTGCACTAAAAATATCATAATATATCAAATGAAAGGGAAGTCTTAAATTAAATCAGTAAGATAGAAAATATTTCAAAGATATATGCGAAATTTACGATACGTTAAACGTGCATCATTAGTGGATCGATAAAGTATTGGGATATAATGTATAATATTAGTTTGAAAAAGCAATAATTGAAAAATGAAAAGCTCGAATGTGATATTGATTCATTTCTTATCGCAGTTAACCTTAATATTCCCAGCGAGTACACTAGCGCCACCGCGTAGTAAATATCGCAAGCGACACTAGCGCCGCCACGTAGTAAATATTGTAAGCGACACTAGCGCCACTCGTAATGTATTCCAAGGAATCTTATGCTATATTATTAACGTATTTTATCCATATATATGCACTTTAACACGTTTTACTCTTCTTTACACGGTCTTTTTAACATGTTTTATCCAATTACGTGATATTATTGATACGTTTTATTCATGCTTCTGCATATTTCTTAACACATTGTGTTTACTTTTATATTCAAACCCGAGAAACTGAAAAGGTTTTAAATTATTGTTATCAAATGCAGTTCTGCATTTTAAATCTCCTCCTTCTATAGTTTTGTTTAGTTTAACATAAATTTTATACTTTGTCTCATTTTACTAACATAATACTCGAACCATCGCTATATATAGTATTGCTATATACAGTATATAATTTTAAACACTCATTTTACTAACATAATATTCGAACCATCACTATATACAGTATTGCTATATACATATGATAATATATGATTTTCAACACTTTAGCTCAACGTATATACAATATACAGGGTGTTCTATTTGAAATTTCGAAATCGATTACTTCCTAAACTATACTTCGTGTCAAAAAATGTTTCAATTGAAACTTACCCAGTCTCAAGGGGTACATCTTATAGTGGTCACAAATTTTCGTTAGATGCACCTGCTTTCGAGATTTCAAGGCAACCTTGGTTTCTTTTAATGAAACTACATGTATTTATAATACATATAATAATATGTAATATTTCAAGGTGAATTTACTGACCTTCAATACTTCGGTCTTCAAAAGTCATTGAAACTCATTTAAAGATTATTACATATGTCTATTTTCATGCGTTAGTGTATATTCAAATATACAAGTAAACCAAGGACCTTTAACAATTTTCTTTGCTCTCTGTATCTCTCGTTAATCAACATTTTTCTTTGTCAGTCGGATTATTTTGCCAACGAAGTAATTCAATCGCAGAGCAATTTAATGCTTCAACGAATCCTTCATCAACCACAACCTCTTGCTTCGTGTTCCTGTCTAAAAGAATGCAACGCGAGGATCACAACTACCAACTTCTCGTTGCTCATCCATCTACGAGTAATTTCAATTTTAAAACATTCCCTGCAAGTCGAACCGATGAGCGTAAGAAGCCGGAAAAATGATTAATTCAACGGGTAGTTGAACGGACGTTGCAACCAGACAAAACGGCCGCTATAAACAGAAGTGGTCTCGTGCTATTAATTAATCTCGCGCTCGATAACGTTTACCGCGAAGGTCGTGGTAAAACTTGCTAAAAGCTGGGAAGACCCTTGAGAAATGCTTCGATATATCAGCACTGAACCGCACTGTCAGACACACTCGGATATTACTCTGAATGGAGCTGATGGATACTACGAGACTCCTCTCTGTTAGCCACTTGATACACACGTTCCTGAGTATTTCTCAGAATTCGGAGGAAGGATCGTGTATCGCCTCTATTCGACTTCTGGGATTCCTCGTTCCACGATATTTGCAAAAATACGCATTTAATACTGTAGCGTCCTACGGTATCGAATCTCTTCGATTTCCAGGAACGCTTGTCACGTGCCAAATTAATATTGCGTGACTATGGTGCCGAAGACGAACTGACTTCTCGATTTTGCTCTATGTCCTGTCTCGTCGTGTTCGGTCCGGTGTTTTCTCTAGTTTAGTTCTGATTGGGTAAAATAGATGTTGGTGGTGGAAAGGTAAAGAGTTTTAATTGGACAGAGGGTGTGACATAAGGACCTTTGGCTAAGGAGTAGGAAACTGTCAAGGAGCCGATTTCTGATGGTCAATGACGTGATTTATAAGTGCCGTCCGTCCGTCGCTTGTTGGGTCTGTCACAAGTGGGTCCCATCTGTCGCGTCTGGTACTAGTAAAATTCCTAATTTTGCTTTAACTTTATAAGCTTAATCCGCTAGAACGGCGTTGAGGCACATCGAACCTTCGGAATTGCAGTTGCAGTATAAAATATAAAATAAACCGTTAGGTCTGTTAAAAGTGTAAGCCTTAATTATAAAATCATATTCTAAATACGCTCTCCGGGACGGAACAAATACTAAACGTACTATTGTTGGAACCTGGATTTCAATGTACAACACGGGTTCTAGCCACAAGGCTACGTTGGAAAGATACAAGTCGGCGGAGAGGAAGAAATAAAACAGAAATTGAAACTAAAACTGACTGAACTGGACTGAAACTGACTTTTCGCAAATTTCGTGGGTGCTTATATAATGTTAGTTTTTGGTGGAGTGAAGATGACCATTGGCCCTTAGAGAAAGTGGGTGTTAATCCGTGAAAGGTCGTTTTTACCAAAAAAAGATAGTCTTTACCAAAATAAAATTTTCTGCAAGAAATATGTTAGCTGATACGTCACATAGCGAAGATAAAGTAGTAATTATTAGATTTAGTAATTAATAACTCAACATCAATAACAATTGTCATTTCCACAAATTGTTAGAAATTTCATGTTCTATTAAATAAATCATTTACACGTACAAATACTTGATCTGCAAAGGGCTGAATTTGATTTACAAAATGATTAATTCGATTTACAGTAGAACGAATTTGATAAGCACAAGGGTGAATTTGAAATACGAGAACTGGATTGGAAGAAGAATTACGAAGATGAGTAATTACGACGATGTAGGATCTTGTGTATCGAATCTCTTCGATTTCCAAGAATGCTTATCATATTTATATATAATTAAACTTTGCACTCGAAGACTTTTTCGTTACAGAAAAATAGTAATTCGAAGACTTTCTGTCATAGAGTCGACGATATTTCTAAAATGGTAAATGAGAAATCATATGCAAATTAAGATGCAGAATCATTTTTCTTCGACATTCCACACATCGTTAGGTAATTTTAAATTTGATATAATAATTAACGTCGATACCAAAAGAAATCGCGAATCGGCTATTGTCAACAAAAACAAATTGTAAACCGATCGACATCTTCTAGAAGCAAATCGAAAAGTTATTCTGTATAACAAAATTAAGTTGCGCGACTCCTCTACGGGGTGGTGAAGCGTAGGTTAAGGAAAGCATAAAGCGTGGTCCTTGACAACCAAAACAGAGTCCTTAGAAATCGGTTGTAAGCAGCACAAGCATGAGTCGCTCGGTATTGAAAAGATGCTCGGATGCTGAACAATATTTTAATTCGCAATATTAATATTTTAAATATACAGGATGTCCAATTGAAGTTTAAGTTGACACGTAAGTCGCCATACGAAACTGGTT
>NW_016909226.1:0-21876 GCF_001483705.2 Eufriesea mexicana | reverse complement strand
AGTTGAATCAGTTTATGAATTTTGAGTTTGTGTTATTGTGTTCTTGTTCTTTCGTGAATTTTCGGTGTCTCGAGACCAGTTTCGCCATCCTACATATTTTATTTTTACACTTTCTGAGTACATGTAACTGCTCCTGGCAAAATTAATGCCGGCTGTTATTAAGTTAGAAACAATTATATATAATTATTTATCTTCATTATACCATTATAATTATTATGATCTGTGTATGATATATTTAATTACTCATTGTAGAATGGCAATTTTAGTGTTAATATTGTTAAGTTTCCCAGCAATTTTTCTCCCAGCAACCATACGGTTGACCTAACCTATTTCTTATTCCAACGCAAATATGATTTCCTGTGTAAAAAAAAGAGTGCACCTTGTACTTTCTCGCAAATTTCCGCGTTCTGCCATGCGAGTCTCGGTGCGCACCGTAGGAAGCCGACATCTGTGCAGTTTTAACGTGGTCGCTGGCATTACAGATATCCAGTCACTGGAATGCTTTTCTCGGTACTGGGGTAATCAGCCTAGAATATTATCAACGCGAATAAAACTCTGAAATCGTACCACCTTTTCCATATCCATACCGTACTGTAGATGCAATAATTACTATCATTTCGCATCGTACGAATTTCTTCGCGGGAAACGAGTGATTAGATCTGTTTTTAATCGGGTACTTCTAATTAACCCTTTGCACTCGAGAGGTGACCCTCAGTCACCATTTCGTAAAATTTGGAAGATCGATATTAATTAGTATATCAAATTTAATGTAATGCAACAGTGTGCAAGGTATCGAAATCAAATAATTTTACAATTCTATTATTATATAATTCTTTATTTACTGCTCAAAAAAGCATCGTCAGTTTTTCAATAGAGAATCTCTGATTTTCTACTCTTCTCTAGCCAAAAAATCGTCGAATGCAAAGGGTTAATAATCTGTTCGAAATTTAATATTTCCTTTGAAAAGTTATATGATGTTATTGTAAGTTTGCTATATAACAATTATATATTTCTTATAAAATTATGATATACACGCGTTTTATTTCCTAATTGTTCACTCTCGAGCTGTTTTATAACAAACTGAAATTCCTCATAACATATTGGCTCTGATCCATAACAACTGCACAGCACCACGCATTCTAGATCTTCTACTCGCACTTCTGAAGACATACATATCTACATTCGTGCCATTACTCTACCTCACACACTCGTATTCAGACTAATGGAACCAAATTCACAGTTATTTTTGTAAATCAGAAGTTAGTGAAATGATATGCAGGTAGAACTTTCGGATTGGTGGTATAATTGACGAGATCTTAGTGGCGACATCTGTCGAGATACTGTAATATATTTCATTAATAAAAGATCGATTTCTTTTGCAAATTTTCGAATTTGGTTTCCTCTCGTATCACTGGATACATATATTTTGGTGTTCTTACATCTTTTCGTGTTTATTTAAATATTTATTAATATTTTATATAGTGTCATATACAATTCAATGTCTTTAGACGTTCGTCATTGGAACGTGTAATATTCTAATATAATATTGCTATAATATTATAATACTAATGTAATTATAATTTAATTACTATCATACTATATAATATATCATATAATACTATAATACTATATAATGCTATAATATTATAATACAAATATAATATAATATATATACTAATATATTTTGAACGTGTAATATTCTAATATAATATTACTATAATATTATAATACTAATATAATTATAATTTAATTACTGTGATACTATATACTATATCATATAATACTATAATATTATAATACTAATATAATTATAATTTAATTACTATGATACTATATACTGTATCATATAATACTATAATATTATAATACTAATATAATATAATATATATACTAATATAGTATGTTATAATATTACTTAAAAGATAGTCCGCAGAAGAAATATGGGTTCTGTTAATCCTGTCTTCATAGTAGCACTTTTGAGTGATAATAATAGAAATACCAATGTGTGTCAAGGTCAGTGTCAGTCTGATTTTGAGAGGATTTCCTGTGGGACTAGGTGATGCAAACAGATTACTCTTGTCCCTGAGCAATCTCACGAGTCGTCATCTGAGAAATGTATAGTGCCCGACTGTCTCTTTCTTCAGCTAGAGTGGTATCGAGACGGCTTAGGTTTATGATCGCCACTTAACCATCCACGCTCAGGAAAGTCTAAGATGGCGTTCTGCAGATGCGATGGCCACCCAAGCAACCGTTAAAGTCGAGGTCGTCATCATTCTAAGCTCTCTAATATTTGGTAGCCGTAGGCAGGAACAATGAAATTCATGATCAGTGGGGCAGTCACTTCAGTCAGAAAAGAGGTCACTTTCTTACAATCAGTTTTAGGAAAATTGGGAGCTAGCCAAGGAGACGCACGTTTCCTTATTGGCGAATTGGGCCAAGGACATTATTCTGGTCAGCAAATCGGTCACCTTGAAGGAAGGTAAAATCCTTCCAAACGAAAGTGGAGGTGGAGGGAACCCTCTCCTTCAAGGTGAGGTGTACTTGGGCAAAGTGCACGAGGTACACCCGCGCACTGGTAACCTTCCAAAAGTGACCACTACGAGGTTATTCGCTGTTTATGACCTATTGCTAGAGCTTGAGGATATCAACGCATGCGGAATTGCGTGGAACCCCTACAGGCCTATTGTCAGCTAAATCCTAAGTGCCATCGCTTAACTTCGTTAAATCAGAGTTTTAATTGCTTCTTGTGTTCCGGGGAAGCGAGAAGCTATATAAAGAAAACTTTCTAAAAATACACAGTGCATGTATGAAAAATTAGAAAAATCCCGAGATCGTATTATTTTGTCACTACTAAGTACTCGGCTGATGGAAGATCGTAACTGTGTCTCCCAGGTCTGCCTTTGATCCACGACGGAACAGATATCTCCAACAGTAATCGTCTGTATATCTGCATACATTTCTAAAATTGACATACTGCCTAATAAACGGGGTCAAAAACAAAGTGAATTTTGTTCAGCTCAATAATTACTTTCATCCAATTTAAAATTCTAGTTACATCGTCGTATCATCATCTTCAATCCATTCTTGGTCAAAATGAAACACATTTTTAAAATTGACATATTGTATAACGAAGGAGCCAAAACCAAAGTGAATTTTATTCAGTCCCATGGCTACTTAGATCGAATTTAAAATTCCAGTTGCATTGTATTATCATCTGTAAATCATTTTTGGTCAAAATGAAATACATTTTTAAAATTCATATACTGCATAATGAAGAAGCCAAAACTAAAGTCAATTCTGTTCAGCCCTATAATTACTTACATCGAATTTAGAATTCTAGTTACATCGTTATATCATCATCTGTAATTCGTTTTTGGTTAAAATGAAACGCATTTTTAAAATTGTCATACTGCATAATGAAGAAACCAAAATCAACGTGAATTTTGTTCAGCCCCATGACTACTTACATCGAATTTAAAGTTCCAGTTACATCATCGTATAGTCATCTACAATCTACTTTTGGTCAATATAAAATACATTTTTAAAATTGACATACTGCATAATAAAGAAGTTAAAAACAAAGTGAAATTCCAGTTACATCGTTGCATCATCATCTGTAATTCGTTTCTGGTCAAAATGAAATACATTTTCAAAATTGACATACTGAATAATAAGGAAGCTAAAAACAAAGTGAAATTCCAGTTACATCTTCATTAGTAATTCGTTTTTGGCTAAAATGAAGAACAATTTTTAAAATTGATATACTGCATAATAAATAACCCAAAACCAAAGTAAAGTTTGTTCAGCCCTATGATTACTTACATCAAATTTAAAATTCTAATTATAACGCTGTATCATCATCTGCAATCCATTTTTAATCAAAATGAAATACATTTTTAAAATTGACATATTGCATAATAAAGAAGCCAAAACGAGAGTGAATTTTGTTTAGCTTAATAATTACTTACATCGAATTTGAAATTCCAATTACATCGTCGTATTATCATCTGCAATCCATTTTTGGTCAAAATGAAATACATTTTCAAAATTGACATACTGCATAATAAAGAAGCTAAAAACAAAGTGAAATTCCAGTTACATCGTTGCATCATCATCTGTAATTCGTTTTTGGTTATAATGAAATATATTTTCAAAATTGACTTACTGTATAACGAAGAAGCTAAAACCAAAGTGAATTTTGTTCAGCCCCATGACTACTTACATTGAATTTAAAATTCCAGTTACATTGCATTATCATCTGTAAGTCATTTTTGGTCAAAATGAAATACATTTTTAAAATTCACGTACTGCATAATGAAGAAGCCAAAACTAAAGTCAATTTTGTTCAGCCCTATAATTACTTACATCGAATTTAGAATTCAAGTTACATCGTTGTATCATCATCTGTAATTCGTTTTTGGTTAAAATGAAATGCATTTTTAAAATTGACATACTGCATAATGAAGAAGCCAAAACTAAAGTCAATTTTGTTCAGCCCTATAATTACTTACATCGAATTTATTATTCAAGTTACATCGTTGTATCATCATCTGTAATTCGTTTTTGGTGAAAATGAAATACATTTCCAAAATTGACATACTGCATAATAAAGGAGCTAAAAGCAAAGTGAAATTCCAGTTACATCATCATCTATAATTCGTTTTTGGTTAAATTGAAATACGATATTTCTCTGTTGAAAACGAATGGTGCACAAATTACGACTCTCATTATAGAAAAGCGCTTGATAGATGGCGGTCCGATTAATGCTATTCACGACGGGATAGTCCTCTTTTCCACGAGATTCAGTCGCCCGTTTCGTGTATACGAACCTGGCGAGGGAAGCGCTGAGCGAAAGCGGAAAGACAGACACACTCTTTAATCCTCGCCTCTTCCAACGATAATCTTTCTCTGCCAGCGTAATTGCTTAACCCGTGCAGGTAATAAGGTTATCCCGTGGTCATCATCGATCAAGGCCTTAAATCGATCGAATCACCGACCCTCCATTGGCTTAGCGCGCTTCGAGGAGCCGACCCTGTTACCACGAGGTGTAATTCTCTTCCATTCGATTGGGCAAAGCAGATCGCGTATACCTATAAAGAGAATCGCCGACTATTGATGCAAGGATCGATTTCGTATTTCTTTCCTTGTCTTCCCTTTATACTTCGTCGTTTCTGCCTCGTTTCTGGGCCACGCCAGCATTCCTCGTTTCTACGGTTCGTTTTATCATTGTGTAGCATCTTCGCAGTTTCACCTTTAACTTTTCTCGTCTAAAACTCTCCACGTCGACCTCCATTCGCTCTTTCACACCCGCAGGACCGTTCTGCGCGCCATCTACCAGGTGACAGCCGCAACTCGCGCGCCATACTTTTTCTCGCGAGATGCTGCAGCGGGACGAATTACTCGATGGTAACTTACCTTACCATAGATGGGTGGTAAACCTCGAAGAATGTATAGCAGACGACTGTCTAGTGTAAGAATTGACACAATAGATTTCTAAGCTACGCGGATATACCGATAAATGAACGAGGTTAGCGAAAATGCGAGGATTTCTTTTACCCGCGTTTCAATTTTCGTATCTTTTATCGCACAAATCGCCTCGCTAGGGAATGTTAGAGGGATCCATTACCTCACGTTGACGAATATACTGCTCCTCGCTTTATCGGTCGAGCTATTCTTGCGTGGGTACTTTTATTCCACTGAAAAGTTTTGGTTCATTGTACTTTCTTTAGAGTAATAGCGTAGAACATAACCTAAAATAATTCGTTTAAAGTAAGTTTCGATTTATTTGGGACGAGAGTGAAATTTGAGAACTACCTGACAAATGAAATGCGTTCTGAAGATGTATGCCGGAGTTACTATGTGGATTAATTAAGTTCAAAAATGTAAAAGGCGAAATTGAGAAATGGCAATTTCGTTCAGACACGTAGAAATATTCGAAAGGAGGATTTTTCTGCATCGAAACATACCACGTCAAATTGTTTTCAAATTCAAATATGCCTGGAATTCCAAACGTTGTTCATTGTTGGAACGCATCCACGATAGGCAGAGATATTTGAAGAATTTGTTATAATGAACAAATTTGATTTTCCCATTGCAATTTCACTCTACAATTTTAAAGCTGAATGTTTCACTTTATTGATTAAATTAACGTCAAAACGCAACGTGATAAAATATGAAAAATATAAAAGAATATTAAAAATCTAAAAAGATATAAAAAAATATAAAAATATAAAAGAATATTAAAAATATAAAAAGATATAAAAAAAATATAAAAATATAAAAGAATATTAAAAATATTAAAAAATAAAGAAGACATAAAAATGTTAATGAATAAAAAAACTGTTTCTTCAGTCTTATACTTCTCCAGTGTTAATAACAATTACCATGTAATTTTTAGTTGTATACTTCTTCCCATTTTTATTTGATTGTGAAAATTGGAAAACTCCAGGATAAAAATTTAATTAAGAAGCAGAGTGCTACGAGAAATATCAAACAAGTTCCGCTCACCTTTCCTTTCATTCCACGATCCCGGCAAAACTTCAAGATTTTTCGCTACACTAATATAAAAACTTTTTATCTTCATAAGAATTCTACGATTGCACTCTTCCTTATAGTTCCAAACGTGGCTCCTCGCGGAAACACCGTTATAACGGAGCACTAGTAAAGAATGGTCCATTCGCTTTCAACTCCTGCCGCTCGCGACATCTATGAGAGACATTCGAATTTACGTAACAATTGATTTACCGATCAGTCCTCCACTCTCATCGAACGCGTCGAATTAATCGAAGTTGGATATATTTGGGAACGAATCGTACAAATCGCTAGTCTTTTTGCCATCGATAGGTTAACGGGTAAGACGTGCAGTCCGTGTATATTGAATCAGTAAATGCGGAATTAGAATGTAAGATAACAAATTTCCAGTGTCGTAAGGAAATTGTCGTTGTGGTTAACTCTGTTTCAAGCGTTCGGTGATATCAGTTATACCAAGTGGAGAGGTTAGGTACACATTAGTCAAAAATCGAACGAATTTCTTGAATTCCGGTTCACTTATTCCCCGCGCTGGGTAATATGCCGATAAATTGTTAACGAAAAGTGTCTTGTTACAGTTGCCTGAATAGAGCGGATTTAATCAAAGTGCACGATGGGACGGATTCAGGGGCGCCCACAATAGCCGTGCTGTGCAACCAAGGAGCGGAAGTGGAAGTACTTAGCACAGGGTCAGATCTGTACGTCGAGTTCGTCGCTAATTCCAAGTGGCCGGACCAGGGCTTCAAGGCGATGTTCCAATTCCAGCCATTGGACGATGCGCCACATCCCGGTAGGTAACCAATCGCGTTGTTTCTTCATATTATGAAAATCCGTCGATATAAACCATCTCGTATTCTCTTCTACCAGTTTCATCTCCGTTTCCGCCATTTCCGTTGTCCTTCTGTGTGAATAATGAATAGCTCGCAATTGGCAGCTGAGACCTCTAGGAATTATCGGGCATTTCGTATTACCATCGCGGAGGCACAGCCATGTTTCATGACTTTTCAGCCGTTTCGTGAAATTGTTCATTTTTCAAGCGCCAATTTCCGACGTTTAATTGACACTCGCGTTTTTCGATTTCGCAAATAATTCAAAAACTTGCGACGGATATGTTGTGTACATCCTCTAATATTCGAAATTTCTAGAAACTTCATTCGAGGAATATTAAGTAGTACAAAAATTACTAAACAATGTATGACGAAAATGTTTTTATTATCGTGCAAAATTGTTTGTGGCAATTTTAATCATTGGATAACAGGAACTGTCATAATATTGTACAGACAATAATTTTTCGTTCTTAACAAACGCTATATATAATTTTTTTTCTGATATGCCATGAATAAGAATAAAATATATATTCGTTTTTAAAATTACTGTATTGATACATTAAATGTGATGAGATTTATATTCACTTTTTCAACTTTTGTTTATAATTATTCAGGGTGCATAATAGTTGACACAAAACGGTAAAGTAACTTGTATTATAAAATTTCCCAAATTGCAAAGTTAGTTTTTATTACCAATTTCGTAGTTTCCCTGGTTAATAACCACTTTGTACGTAGATAAATATATTCGCATTAATAGCCAAGTGCATTTTGTCCAGTATCGTACTCTATACTCTGTAAACTCTATCGTCGGTATCGCAGATTTATCACGGAAAACGTTTTACGAGCCGAAACAATGCCGGTGAGAATAGATGTCGAAAGCGCTACGAAGTAGAGTTTAGGCGAAGCTTTTCATCCCTGTTTCCACTCCGTCGGTAAAGCAGTATTCGGAACTTTCAACATACCGTAAAGCCAAACTCTAATCTTGCAGCTTTTGGCTTTTTCGCTTACCCACCCGTCAATTCACGTGGCTTTAGATAATTTCCGAGATTCTCCGTGCAACTCGGGCCGTACCAACGAACGTTACCAATTTCTTGGTACACATCAACGGTGAAACAGTCTGGTAATTTGCATAAAGTCGTTATTACGAGCGCGATAACATTGGTACCCCTTGTTCGTGCAGCCTCCTTACGCATTACCGCAATGTTAATCGCGGTCAAATTAATTAAGCAGCTTTTGACGTTGATATCAATTTCGCATTCTCCCTCCCTCTCTCTGCGTTTCCCTCAGTCGATGACCGTAATCCAGGAGCTTAGTCGGTAACAATTTTTAAGGTTATGATGAAGGACGGTTTTGGCGCGTTTCGCGAACGAAATTGCAGATGGAATAAGGATGGTTTGCGGACTGACTATTTATGAGGTAATAAATCATGAATGGGGACCGTTTGCTAAGGTAGATTGGCCATGTTCCATTCGCATACGCGACTCCCAACTGTAATTAACGGCACTGTATATTCCGAGGATAATTACAATAATGTATTTCAGAGCCGGACAAGGTCGTCCCAGGGGCCGTTACCGGTAACCCCAAGTACTCGGTCATCGGACCGGCTGTCAGCGCTACCAGTAAGTATATCACTCTATGTCGTCGATTTATTATCGCTCTCAATCAATAATTTTCCGTCTATCCGATTATCACCATTCGCCCTATAGTATTCACTGGGTATGTGACTCGACTTCGCGGCTAATCCGACGGATTCATAGAAACCGATGACATGATAAATGTTTAAGTATGAAAAAGCAAGGGATATCAATTTATTAGCGGTTGTTTCAGTGGTCGAAGCTGGAATAATAGCCACAAGTAGTGGTTTTAAGGTGGATCTAATTTTTAAACAAATTTTTATCGACTTTTGATAAATTGGAATTTTCTTTCCTTTTTCTTTTAGATCGGTGTTAAGTATTTTAAGGATTTATTTATTTATTTTACGTATTTACGGTGTTTTATCCAAGGAGTTTTTAATAAACGTGGAAATGTAAATTTTAGTATATTGAAACTTATATTTTTGGATTTTTGTATTTGGCAATGGACCAAAAATTCGACATCAAAAAACGATACTGTTTGGTAAATTCATTTTTTGTTGTTGTATGAGGAATTCGATTTTATTAATAATAATAATTTATTAATATTAATAATATTGAGCGTTATTGATATTATTAATTAAATTCGAGGTGAGTATTAATGTAGTACTGTAGATTAATTTAACTACTACCTGTCATAGTTGAGAACAATAGTTATCCTTAATTCAGGATTTTGATAAAAATATTTAATTACCATAATTAATTAAGTATACCCGTTTTTTTTTTCGTCACATCAAATAAATCTTGTTCATTTTGAATATATTAATTCGAAATGGAAGTGACTAATTACACTCAGAAACATTTAAATGTGTTTTGAAATATCTGAGTTTGCATTTTCAACAAACTATAATAATATTTTTTATTTGTTTGAGGAATAATTATAATTACAAACTAAATTGGTTATACTTTACATAGCCATACTGCTTTTAGGAATTTAATGTTTCGATTTTTCGAAAATTTCTTATTTTTCTGTTTAAGTAACCCTTTACTTTAAATAAAACTAGAGATATTACAAATTAGTCGTTATTTATCAAAATTCAATTTTTTATTCCAAAAATATTTAAGCAATATGCGCTATATTTATTATATAGTTATCATATTATATTATATTGAACTATAAACTATATATTATATTATTTTTCATATATTCTCCAAACTATTGTTCCTTCTTTATAAGATTTTGGAACTCAAAGTTGCTTTATTCCTTTTACCACTCATGTTAGGCACTAAAAGTTTGACGGTCGAAATTTGTAAAGCAGTTTAGCAGAAAATCAGCAAGCACTGAGAGAAACGTGTCTTGTAAAGTTAAATGGCCTGGAACATGTCACCAATCCAAAATTTCTCTTTCTCGAGGAATAGTATTATCACTTAGTGAAAAATACCTAACAGCTAAACAAGTACTGTTATACAGTAGCAATAACATAAAATTGGACGTAGCTTTTGTTTTTTGTTATTAAAAAAATTGTATGAAGGTATTTCAATTTAACAGATTTGAAGTAAAAGAAAATATGATTGGTACAAGGAATGATGCAAATAAATGATTGATTAAATATTTGGAACAACCATGTATTTGAAAAGAATTTCAAAATTTAAGGGAAAAGAGATTTAGTTAGGAATTCTATTACATTAAAAATTTCTTGGAAGAATTCATTGCAATATTATTTTGGCAAAAATATAGTTATTAATATTTGTGATGCTAATTTCTAACGAATGCTAGAAATAATAATAGATTTAGTATACACAGAGGAAAATGAAAGAATGTTAATAAATTTTTGCTGGTATAAATTCCAAATTTCTTGAAACTCAGAAATATAATTATTTACATGAAACCAGCATTTAGTAAAAATTTGTATTCTCTAGGATTTAAAAATTTCATACGCCACCAAATATATTTCTTATAAATTGTGTCTTATATTTTATCACTTTCATATAAAGCGTTACTTATTAACGCATTTCACATAACGAATTAAAATTTCAAAAAGAAGAGCAAATTTTAATACAGAATTTTATGTTCAATATTTAACGGATTGAATAATCAATATTGACAATATGCATGTTAATCCACCTTCCAAATATACCTAATTACGAGGCATTTAATAAATAGAAAAATAAGTACTAATTTGCGCAATATCGAGACTGGTGATATCTCGCAATAAATATATCACTCATAAATGAACAATTAAAACTGTTAATACGTTCATTTACCTTCGTCATATCTACATCACAGTGCTCCCATCTATTCGTAATTAAATCTGAAAATGTATACCAAAAAGTAGTAGAACTATTACCTACAAACGGTATTTCAGAAAAAGTCCCAGTGTTGCTATATAAAATTCTACTACCACGCAATCTTGCGGTTATCTCGACATAAAGTACACTGGGCACTCGATAAGGTATGGCAGGGAACTACAATATACGTGTACGACCGAAACTTCGATAGGCGATGTAAAATTTTATTTCACTTTACAGAGAAGTTTTACACAGCGAGGAAAGTACAATCGTAATAGCGACCGAGCTACTGTTTCTGTTGTTCAAAGAGATTATATCGATGCCTGGAACAACACTCGGTTGATACACGCCGCGATATGATTTCTCCCTTCAGGAGTTCTTCGAATATAACTTTACCGGCCGAGTCGCATAAACTTCGCTAGCGCTGTATACTTTCAGAGTCATCAGCAGCGTGTAACGCGCGTCCTGAAAGCTCGGTGGAGGACAAAGTTTATATCTTTTTCATGAAAACTAGTTCCTTGGGTTATGAGTAGAAGCACTAAACTAAATTATTCGGTTGACAAGCACAAGGTGATCCAGCTTTTATATACGAGTTCACTCGAGTCTCCTACCTCGATGTTCGTATCGATATCTGCGCGTAGTGTCTGGTATTCCTTCTGTATCAATATTCGACGTTTGCTTTGTCTTCTTTTCCAAACAAATAGGAGGTAAGGTTACGGCATGATTTATACAAGTTACAAGTGTTCTCGTTAGTTTTATTTCCTGTGTAAGAGATAAGAGATTTATGGATATGTAAATTATACTTGTTAATGTTGTGTAGTGGAGAGTGAGATTAATTGTAGGTTAGGTGGAGTTAGGTTAATGGTGATAAACTGTGGTGCAGATATAACAAAGTATATGAAGTAATTTTCGTATCTTGCGTGTTTAAAGATGATGTTTGTTTGAGGTTAGGTCAATTTAGATTATTTGTTGTTTATTTGAGGATATTGTTTTGCGAGGAAAAAATTTGGAAAAATTAAGTGAAGAGATAGAATCGAGCTAGAATTGGAAAATCTGTTGTTGTCCGTTCGTTCTCGGGAGTTTCGTATGAATTTTGGTCATTTATGATATTTTTGACATATGTTATTTATATATTCATATATTACATAAATCGTATTTTCATAACTATTTATATATTATAAATGGATGGATATATATTTACATAGTTATTTATATATTTATATATCATATTGATATAATTATTAATGTATTGTGTACAGGGTGTCTCAGCAATGATAATACAACCGGAAATGGGATGATTTTACAAGCAGAAACGAATCGAATAAAAATAACAAAATTTTTTGATTGGAGGCTTCGATTATGAGAAAATCGACTTTGAATATTTGCAGGGTGCACATGCACTTGACTATGGTTTATTATTAGGTGTATCGAACATCGGTACATCATCATCGGTCGTACAATTGGGCAGGGTGTTATTCTAAATGATGAAACAAATCGATAAGAAGGAATAAAATTTTTTGATTGGAAACTTCGATTTCGCGAAAATCGTCTTTGAATATGGACCTAGTGCGCGTGCACCTAACGTAGCCTGAGCATAGCGCGCACAAGTGGCTGGGCAGGATGCAAGAACACAAATGGCCGATATAGGAATGCAATCTTTATTTCATTATTAATTATTATTAATTTACATTATTAATTACATTATTCGTCATATACACACGCTTATTTTCGGTATAAAAGTTCAAGTTGAAACATGATGAAGAGTCTAAAATCACCACGCAAGGATTCATAGCCTTAGAGTTAACTCAGAAACGGTAGAAGATAACGAAATATTGTTTCACCAAAAATTGTATAGTTTTTGACATGCTAAAATAAAATGGAAAAGTTAACAATAAATATTGAATAATATTTAGAAAAGAACAATTCTCAATGTTTATTTTAAGAGATACAGCGAATATTTGTATAACAAAAATGATTGCACTTTGTATTCCAAAAACAACACTGTGTATATGACGAACAGTGCCAGATTGCATTTATATGGCGACGACTTGTGTCCTCCCATCCAGGCGACCGCTCGCGGCACACTGTATACTGTCCACGCGTTAAGTGCACGCGCACTCAGTGATATTCAAAGTCGATTTTCTCGAAAACGAAACATCCAATACAAAAATTTTATTTCTTTTTTCCGATTTGTTTTACCATGTAGAATAATCCTTTAGTTGATTGTACCACCGATGCTGGTATACTGATGTTTGACACATCCTATAATAAGCCATAGTCAAGTGCACGTGCACTAAGTGAATATTCAAAGTCAATTTTCTCAAAAACGAAGCATCCAATCAAAAAATTTTATTCTTTCTCTTTGATTCGTTTTTGCATGTAGAATTACCCCTTCTCGGTTGTACTCGGTTGTACCGTTGCTGAGTTACCCTGTATATTATATTTATATAATTGTTCATATATTATGATATACTGGTGTATATTATCTTGACAAATAAGTGAGATATTATAATACTAATATTAAAAAGATCGCAGTATTATGCATATACAAGAACTTTTGACTAATTTTAATTACTTGTACGGTGATAATTATTTTCTTATAGACTTGCTAATTTTTATTTCCTTGATTTTTTAACCATGTCATTTTTTCACGTATTATTTAAAGTTTAACCACTTGCGCTAGAAAGACGTGCCACGCACGTCGATAGGCATTTATCGCAGAAATAAAAATGACGTGGCTGCACGTCGGCTAACAACCAGGTCGTTCATTTCTCGAGCTACAGTTCCAGAATGCACAGCGTTGCATAGTGTCATCGATATCTTGGAAATATTTCAGAATCGATACAGTATCTCGCGGCGCCAATTTGACACCTTACGCGTGTTATACTGTAGCGCACGGCACAGCAACCGTGAGTCTATTGGTTGCGCAAGTGGTTAATGGCAAAAGACCATCAGTCTTAGAATAAATAACAATGGTTATGAATACTATGAAGAATAATATTATAATTATTAAACATAAATTGTTAACATAAATAAAAATTGTTAAAGCGATATAAATGAAACGATAATATCACACATAAATCCATTATGAATGCATATATGTATGTATATGGAGATCATATATTTTATCGAGTAATTTTTATAATAATATTATTACAATAATATAATAACATAGTTTAATTAATATTATATTGTACATAATAATAAATGGTCTATACATACCAGAAAAAAAGAAATTCTCCAATTTCAACACATCACTAATTTAATATTGAGGTATTTTTTTTATTAAAATCATGACGATGGTTATTTCACTTGTGAGAAAATGATATTGAGATGAAAGGAAATTTAACATGAATAATACAGATTGAAATTATTATTTTATGTGACGCTTAAAATCTACTGTGTTTAAAATATAAAACAATTTTAATGAAATTCGATTTGTATAAAAGAGGCATACACATAAATAAGATATATTTTGGAGAGCAGTTATAACGACAACGATTCATACACGTTTGTTGTGGCGTGTGTTCGATCTATTATAAATCAGAAAATAAAAATAAATGACGTATATATATTTGCTTGCAATTTTATTCACGTTTGAAATTTTTACTCTGATAATATTAACGTATGATAAATAACGCGTGTTATAAATTTCAGAGGCGCAGAAAAATTTTCTTTCCTATTTGATGAATCGGTAAACATTCGAATCTATAAATATAATTCTTTTTTATTCCGAATAGTAGAGCATAGGCGCAACGAGTTACGTAGAAAAAAGTAATTCAAATTAATAGTTTTTAATTTTATTTTACGTACATAAGATTATATACACACACGTTTTGTATAAAATTTCATTGCAATTTTTAATTAAAAGTTTATTCTGTGTACATATTTATGTTTATGTACCATCCGTTAGATATTGAACATTTTTGTAATATATGCCGAGGATAAATATTGACTTCCTAAATAAATGTTCGATACACACTCTTAGCGAGCTTATTAATTTTATCCAGTTACGTGGAGTATTACCGATAAATGATGACCCTTGTGTACTTTATTATCAAATCTCTTGTGTACTCTTTCATTGCTCAACAAGGTAAGCAAATTAAACCTCGAAATTATTAATAAATTGATGTTACGTATCAAAATTATCTGTTATTAAGTCCATCAAGATTTTTGGAAAGGAAATCATGCTGATAAATAATAAATCTGAAAATACAGAATATCTCGTGAAGTAAATTTATCTATGAAATGATTATGAAATGAGTATGAAATGATTACTACAAAACGTAAAAAAGTAAATCATAATATTTAGACATAAGCACATTATGGGGTCTTATGTGTATATTCTTTGAAGTTAGCTATTGTATAACAACTAGTTGTTTTTAGTCTTTTTTCCTGCATATATTAAATTATGTACATAATTTTTACATTTGATATAAGTAATTTGGTTCAGGGTATGTAATACCTATACTTAATATTCAATGTACTATTAGTCATGTGTGCATCATAGGTAGAGAACCGTTGATGTACAGGATGATTTATGCAGTAAGAACAAATCTTGTTTTGTGACTGTAATTAGGAGACAATAACAAATAATCAGTAAAACAAAAATTAAGATTTTTGATTTGATCAAATTAATTTTTGATTATTGATCAAAATCAATATTCACAAGATAACCTTCTTCATTGCCTTTTAAAAATCGTATATTTTTTTTGTTTTAGCAGATATATGAATATCGATATAAATAGCATAAACCATTATTTTAGCATTATTTGGTGGTATATATTTTATACTACCTTTTCTGTAAAAAAGTATATCTTTTATACAAATGAAATCATCTTACCAAAAAGTTATTGGGTTAAGATATTTCTTAGATTATATACATGATTAATTCATTTGATATCATGAATAAATAATTTTATCAAGCAAGAATCCCAATTGCTTTGTTATCGAAGAACGTGTAAATTTTTCTTCAGAAGGCATTTAATTAAAACATTCCAGGAATTAATTATTTCTGGATGATTCTGTTCTAATACTTTTTTTATATAGAATAAATGAAAGACATCCTTTTCTTAAGGATATTAAATGAAAGAGATCCTTTTCTTAAAGAAAAAGAAAAAAGAAACGTACAATTAATAAAAATGTGTTGTAATTACTATATCTTTGAATTAATTTTTCGAATTACTAATTGCACCTATGTTAATCATATTTGTAGTAGTCACTTTTGGATCATTCATATATTTCCTTCAACATTGGCTCCTAATTACAGCCACAAGAGACGAGTAATTACATTCACCTAAGTAGACCATTTCTAATAATTACTAGTAGCCATTAACGCAGTAAAATAGCGTTAAGTTTTGACAAAACAGGACAATCCATTCACCTTTCCACATTTTTTAATAATCCCACTAACCAGGCGTTCAAACAATATCCCAAAGACCCAATATCTACTACCCAAATACCTATGTACATACGTTCTTTTAAACAGTACCTACGGAGCCATCTACCGGTGACCATTAGCCAAGTCCGATGCTCTTTAATTGATCTCAATTAATCCAGGAGGACGAATAATTCCAATATTCGGGCCGGCTTAACTTTAATCTCAATTTGCACCCGGTCCCCCAGCGACGCTGTTTACTCGTGTAAATCTATGCCGCAATAGAGGGGGCGCCAACACCGACGAGACGTCGTTGAACGCGCGCAATGGTAACCTTTATCAACGCAACGGTATCCCGAGTGTGCACGGAACTTAGCCCGGTAGAAGTTGGCTGCGTGGAACGCCGTTGCACAGCAGCGTCCTTACTCCTCTTGTAACCCTCTTCACGATACTTAGGTTTAGCCGTAAAACAAGGTACGTGATGTATCCGCACGCTCTTATACACCGAACCTACTTTCGTATGCTCTACGCCAGCCGGTAAGTGCTCTAAATTATCCGAGCGCCTGCACAGCGCTCGTGTGTGTAAAGTAAACGGGTGGGGGCGTGGCGCGCGCGGCCGCCGGGTGGGGGTCGCGCTGCGGAGTGGGGGAAACCGATGAATGTTCTCCCGATGTCGGGACGCGGGAAAAAATTTCCGACTGGCACACAAAAGGAAGTCCCGAGAACAGAGTTGCGGTAATTGTTACAACGGAACGCGTGTACGCTGCTTTAACGTTGTTTCAATCTTTCCATCGCGTTGTTGCGCAATTTCGTAGCCGGCTCGGTTTCCGAAATATTTTATGATTCGCGACGAAATTGGATGGGCAGAGGGAGCGATGGAGCTATGGAAAGCCAGCGAAGTCTCGGATTTCTTTGCCCTCTACTCTCCCCACCTGTTATACTGCGCGACCGTTTCGAAAGGTCTTCGCGGGAGGGGAGTGGCGGGCGACTTGAAAGCGTTTTAAAATTGAAAAGGGAACGAGGTATCGGTGAAGAATGTTGGAGGTATCGGTTGTTTCCTTTTCTTATCAGTGTAGTAAAAATGGCGGACCGGGATTGAATGGTATCGTTGAAATGTTCCGATGGACGTATCCGATTCGAAAAATTCGTCTCGGAATGACGAACTACCCCGTGTTTGACAATATAATATGCTTAATTCATTGGGGGTGAATAAATTTCTGCGTCGATCAATTTTCTGGCGTGCTAATCCATTCTACGGGGGTACATTGGTTTATGCAACCTATATCTAAATAAGAAAATAGAAATATATACTAAAGAAATTATTTAAATGGAAATAATTTTAGTAATTAACTTTTATTTTTTAGTAAATAAAAACTTTAGCAATTCTATTATCAATTTTCTTTACCGAACAGGTGACTTTAATTGCAAAGAAGATTGAATGAAATTGTACGATATATGGTTTCATATAAAGATTGAAGCGCAGTCCAAGAGGGACGAAGACTATTTAATTTATGAGAATAATCCTGAAGAAATATGTAAATGGAAAATTAGAAAGAAAAGCATACGTGATAAATATCTACACTACACTCGGACTTTTCTTTGACATTAGTCAAAATTGCAGTAAAAGTGCGAGAAATTTACGTACAATTCGCAGTAAAGCGAAAAGGGGTGACAATATAATAGCGAAACTCGGATTCTCTCTTGGATTTTCATATTTCTTCAGATTCTGGTGTCGTCGTAAAATGGCGAGAGGACAGACATTTTTAGGATGACGTATAAAGTGCCTAAAAAAAAGGTTTAGGGTTTTAGAGATGTGCAACATTCAGGATAATAAATTAGGAAGATCTACTTTTGCACCATTTAAATTATTTTACTACTCCAATTCCTTGAACTTATTATTTAGATTTATTCATTCTTCGATGCAAATTTTTCATACAATTTTGTAATTAAAATTAATGCGATTAGAGAAATCATTTCGATTCCAAAAATGAATATTTTTGAAATTTTATATAATTTACTAATTATATGATGTATTACATAATAGTATATAATAATACGAATTATAAGTAATGCCACAGTAGTAATACTGGTTATGTATGATACTACAGTAGTATTACAGCTAATAAGTAGTATCGCAGTAGTAGTAGTACCCTTCATAAGTAGCGCCGCAGTAGTAATACGGTTCATAAGTAGGACGGCCCATAAGTGGCACTGCAGTAATAACAGACAATAATTGGCACTACACTACAAATTATAAATATTGGTACAGTGATAATCATAACGAAGTGGACTACGTCTGAAGACGAATGCTTTCATTTGTATAACCGCGATTGCATTTTCAGAGGTAATTGAAAACATGAAACTAGGATTTTGCAATAAATATTAATGTTAGTAATAGTGCTCAGTAAGTAATAATTTTTTGGTAGTATAGGATTTAATGAAATTTTAAGGAGGGCCTGAAAGGCATTTGCCACGTAATACGAGATAAGATAGGTGCATTTGAGAAAGTAGGGCAACTTAGAATTCAAATATGTAAAAAGTAGGTGATAAGATGAATGAATGTCTTGAGTGCTAAAAAAATCGCATTACCAACTGCGCACCTTGAGGTGCACACGTTTTCAAATCATACGTATATTTTTCTCACAAATTTTAATAAAAATAGGGTAACACGTAGTATCGATTATTTGAATTCTTTTGTTGAAAATACTACAAACGAAATCTATATAATGACAATAACAATGACAATAACAATTATTAATAATGAAGCATTTAAAAAAAAATTATGAGTTTTATTTGATATATCTTTTTCAAAGTTATGTGAATTACATAATAAATAATATAACAAATAATAATTTACATATACATAATGTATACTATAATTATATATATATAATTTATATATTATGTATTAAAAATAGAAATTTATCGAGGAATAAATATGATTTTTTAATTTCATAAGTTATATACAACTTTGTATTGATTTTCTAGTAATAATGTGTATTTGATCTAAATAAATTTTTATTTTGGAAATTATTAAACTTATACACCCCGTTATTTTAGTTTAGGGAGATTGAGTTCTTTAATCAGTTTTCTTTAAAATGCAACAAATTTTTGAAATAATAAATTTATATTTTAAAATAGCTTTTGAAAATTCAAAGATTGATACTTTCTTAAAAATTCCTTCTTGTAAATCTTCACATCCCAAGAAATTGTAGTTTTCTAAATCATCCACATTAATGGTAATGTTAAGTTAAATAAATTATTTCAACGTCTCTATCCACTTTGTGAAGAACCTGTAGATGTATCCGGTGAAAGTTCTCGACATTGCTTATGAATGCACACATGCATAAGTCTAAAAAATAAATGGCAGTCTACAACAAAATTGGAAGTAAAATTGCTGGTGAAACTTTTAACGATAAGCTAACTCTCGCTAGTGATTTAGTGGGAAATACATTTGACATTTATTACGTATATGTTTCATAAATTTTTTCATCTAGAGGAGAAAATAAACTTCCGATATGATGGAAAATATTGTTTTATTTTTTCCTCCTTTTTTTTAATACACAGCTCGCGTTCAATGACGATCAAAGATTGGTCCACTAGAGTGTAGCCGATCAATGGAGTGTAACGCGCGTGGAAAGTGAACGATAAATTCGAATTACGTGGATACTTGCGATTGAAACAGTGGTTGTACTTAAACGGCGAAAATGTTTTTTCGCTGAGTGCAATTATCAGTTAAGTGTCTCATCGCTTCACCGCTAGAGGGCGTCGAGCTTTATGCGCTGACTGGAGTAGAGTGGCGCCATCTAAGCGTTACTTATAGGCAAAGTGGTCTCCCCCACTCTCGTATATCACCTTCTGTTTAAAGAGTGGGGGTATAAATAGGAGGCAATCGCATTACATCTGTTGATTTCTCTCTGAACTCTCTTGCACCGGCAACGCGAGCAAGAGGACAAAACCGCTTAAGGGGCGTTACTCGGTGACGTCCCTGGGATAGTGAACTAAGGCGTCCTAGCTTTTATAGTCTGCTGGATCGCGTCGCTTAGAGGCAATTTTATTCGAATAAAATTTGTGAAGGAAACTAGCAAGTTTGAGAGAGTAATATCCTGCACTATTTCCTATTTTTATCATTTTTATTCTATTTACTATTTTCTCTTATTATTGATCAGTGATCGATATCAATTTTTATACGATGAGAAGTATAAAGGAAATAATTTTGCAAGTAGTATACGCTGAAATATGTAAAATATATGCACAGAAATTGAAAACTAAAATGGAAAAACGTATCATGTAAAATATTAATTAACTCAAAATAGTTTATTTATTTAAATTTAATTCCTTTAATTAAATGTATTTAAATTTAAACCTGCAGGCTCTCTGTGTAAATTATGCAAAGGTTTTAACGAATTATACTTCGTTATTTAAGTACGCTTACTCCTGGGGACGTTGCTTTGAATTGATCGATTAGGTTACAACACCTCACCATCTCGACCTTCCATGTGGAAGGAAATTTCAGATAGTGCTGTTGTTGGGAACTTGAGAAGTTGAAATTTATTTATAACTGTGTGATAAAAGTAACTTTATGCACTTGACAATAATTACTTAGGGAGTTTAAGTTTTGTTAGTAAAATATAGTAAAAGTGTCGTGCTCGCAAAATTGGTACTTAGTCTTAAAAATAAAAATTCATTAGAATATATCAGAATTGATAATTGTTTTTTACAATCGCTTCCCAATTTATGCAAATTTATTTATTTATAATATAATACGTCGAATACGTACAAATTACTTTAATTAAACAATTTCTTTCTTCTTGGATTTAAGGAAATATTTTATATCTTAGAATGTACAATATATATTTACTGGAAATGGTTGAGAAGCAAAAAATAGTTTCCGAATTTTTAAATATTATTTATTTTCTAAGATACATGTTTAAAGCTAAAAGTAGGCTTGATACAAAATGTTCAAAACAGAGATTGAAAAATTTCTAAAAATAACTGTTTCAAACATTTGTATAAAAATTCTGATTAAACCTAAAAATTATTGATTATGGAACCTAAATGACAGCTGATGCAGGAAACTTAACTAATGCAGTTCAAAATTTAAGTTTTTTATAATAGCAATTGAAAATTTCTTCAAAATTATTTTAAAAACATAAATCTACATATCGTGACGGTTTTTAAGGTCTGATTATAAAATATCTTATTGTTTATTAAAGCATTAAAATATATAAATAATATGCCTGATAAAAAGGAATATTTTGATAAAATATTTATGTAATTTTAT
>NW_016909225.1:1156-2300 GCF_001483705.2 Eufriesea mexicana | reverse complement strand
CATCGATCCATACATCTATCCATCCATATTTCCATAATTACATCCTTCCATACGTCCATACATGCATATATACATACATCCATTCAAACATCCTGACATACATCCATCCTGACATCCGTACATCCGACCATCCATTCCTCCAGCCATCAATACATACATCCATCCATACATCCACCCATCCATACATCCATCCAACCATACAAACACCCATCCATGCATCCATCGATCCACACATCTATCAATACATACAACCATCCATGTATACATCCATATATCCACACGTCCATACTCATATAAACACGTCCATTCGTACTTCCATCATTCGATACATACATCCATCTATACATCCATACATATATAAAACCATACATCCTTGCAACCGTTCATCCATACATTTGTACATCCATACATCCACACATCCATAAATCCTTTAATCCGCCCATCCATTCAACCATCCAACCATACATACAACCATACGAACATCGTCACATCCATACATACACCCATACACACATCCATACATACATCCATCCATACGTCCATCCATCCATACATCCAAACATCCACCATCCATATATCCATAATTCCTTCCATTCGTACTTCCATCCTTCGATACATCCATCCATCCCCACATCCGCACATATACATATACATACATCCATACATCCGTACATCCCTCCATCCATACGTCAATCCATCCACACAACCATTCATCCATACAGGCATCCATCCATACGTCCACCCATCCATACATCCATCGATCCATACAGCCACACATACATACATCCATACATCCGTAGATCCGCACATCCATACCATTATCCATCAATACACCCATCTATCGATACAGCCATCCGTCCATTCATCCATCCACCCATACATCCACCCATCCATACATCGATCGATCCATACATCCACCCACGAATCCATCCATCCATTCCTTCATCCATACGTACGTCAATACATACATTCATACATACACCCATACATTCATCCATACATAGATCCATATATACATCCTTACATACATCCATACATACATACATACATTCATACAAACTTCCGTACATACATCCATGCATTCATCCATATTTACATCCATACATACATCCATGCATACATCCATACGTACATCCATACATAC
>NW_016909225.1:0-1061 GCF_001483705.2 Eufriesea mexicana | reverse complement strand
ACATCCTTCCATACACCCATCCATCCGTACATCCATCGATTCATACATATATCCATCCATTCATTCATCCACCAATCCATCAATCCAACATTATATACATACATATAACAATACATAAATCCATCCATCCATACAACCATTAATCCACACATCTATTCATCCATACATCCATACATGTATACATCCACGCATACATACATACGTACAATCGGCCATCCATTAACGCATCCATACATCCATCCATCCATCCACTCATCCATAAATCCATCTAACCATACACCCATCCATCCATACATCCATACATATATACATCCATACATCCATACATCCTTAGATCCTTCCACCCATACCTCTATCCATCCATACATCCATCTATAGATACAGCCATCCATCCATACATCCATCCATCATTCCATACATCCATAAGTATGTACCTCCACACATACATACATCCGTACATCCGCACATCCATACATCCATCCATCCATACATCCATTCTTCCATATATCCACCCATCCGTACATCAATCCTCAAACCCATCCATCCATCCATCCATACAACCATGCATACATCAATACATACACCCATGCATACACAATACATTCAACCATACATAAGTACATACATACATCCTTACATACATCCATACATACATCCATACATACATCCATACAAACACCCATTCACATATCCATGCATACAACCATACATACATCCATACTTAGATCCATGCATACATCCATACACACAACCAAATAAACATCTATACATATATCCATACATCCACTCATCCATACATCCGTACGTCCGTCCAAACAAACATAGATACATCCGTACATCCGTCCACCCATACCTCAATCCATCCAAACATACAACCACCCATACAACCATTCATCCATACATACATCCATCCACACCGCAATCCATCCATACATCCATCCACCCATACACTCATCCATCGATACATACAGCCATACATACATCCATAGATCCATGCATACACTCATACACTCATCCATACATACATGCATAGATACATCCGTGCATACATCCATACATAA
>NW_016909224.1:0-639 GCF_001483705.2 Eufriesea mexicana | reverse complement strand
CAATGCTGTAGAATCTGGCCGGAAAATTCAATTTTATTGACATTTTCGACAAATATCGTGGAGGGCTTGAGCCAACTTCCTTGCATAAGTAAGGAGGAAAGATACTTTTGGCGCGCTATAGCCATTGCAATGTTGCAGAATCGGGCTGGAAAGTTCAATTTTAATGACATTTCCCATTATTATCGTGGTGAGCTAGCTTCCTGGCATAAGTATGGAGGAAAGGTACCTTTGGCGTGCTATAGCCATTGCAATGCTGTAGAATCTGGCCGGAAAATTCAATATTATTGACATTTTCGACTAATATCGTGGAGAGCTAACTTTCTTGCGTAACCAAGGGGGAAAGATTATATTGGCAAGCTGTAACCATTGCAATGCTATACAATCTTGCTGGAAAATTCAATTTTATTGACATTTTCGACTAATGTTGTGAGCTAACATTCCTGCATAGACATGGAGGAAAGATTATATTGGCGATCTATAACCATTGGAATGCTAGAGAATCTGGCTGGAAAATTCAATTTTATTGACATTTTCGACTAATATCGTGGAGAGCTAACTTTCTTGCGTAACCAAGGAGGAAAGATTATATTGGCAAGCTGTAACCATTGCAATGCTATACAATCTTGCTGGAAAATTCAA
>NW_016909223.1:5748-9508 GCF_001483705.2 Eufriesea mexicana | reverse complement strand
TTCTGTACAATTCTATTCGGTGGATTTCGGCTCTCTACACTGCTCATTTATTCACTGCCCGTCTCTCGCGACGCCAGCAATAGTGGCCGCGGCACGCTAGGTTGTAATCTTCTATGTCAGGTTAGGTTATGTTAGCTTGTGTTATGTTGCGATATCATTGACTTTTGTGCTATACACTGCACTGCGGTGTATTACTGCGCTCTACTTTGCTCTAGCATATTCTGCTATGGTCTGGAGGGGCATCCATTAGTCTTCTCGGCCCGTTAGTTAGATCCAGGCTACGTTCGGAAATGTTACGTTCGGCTATATTAGGATAGGTTAGCTTCGACTATCGTGCTAGGCACTGCGATTGTATTGATCTCTGCGCTCCTCTCGCCTGTAATATATCCCACTTGGCTCTGGGGTGGGCAGTAATAGTGGACACGACACGTTAGGCTGAGTTAGATTACGTTTGGTTACTTTACGTTTTGCCTGGTTAGGATAGGGTATCTTCGATTTTCGTGCTATACTCTTCTATTCGGTTGATTTCTGCGCTCTACTTTGCTCTATTGTGTCCCGCTTCACTCTGGGACGCCCAGCAATAGTGGTATCTGTAAGTTAGTTTGAGTTAGGTTACGCTTGGCTTGGCTATGTTAGGTTAGGTTTGGTCTATGTAACTTTGACTTCTGTGCTTTACACTGCTATTCGGTCGATATCTGCGCCCTGTGTTGATTTACTAGCATCTGTTTGTCACTGGGGAGGCCAGTAACTGTGGCCGTGGCACGTTTGCATGAGTTTGGTTACGTTCGGTTGGGTTAGGGTTAGCTAAGATAGCTTAGGGCGACATTGACATTTGTGCAATGCACCGCTATCAGATGGATTTCTGCACTCTACAGTGCTCCAGTGTATCCTGCTTGGCTATGTAGAGGCCAGCAGTTTTGCTCTCGGCACGTTAGGCTGTGTTGTGTTGCGATAGGTTATGTTGCGATGGGTTATGTTGCGATAGGTTATTTTACGTTTGGCTATGTTAGGTTAGGGTGGCTTATGCTTTCGTGCTTTACGTGCCTATTCTGTGGATTTCTGCGCTCTACTTTGTTGTACTATACTCTGCCCGACTCTCGGGAGGCTACCAATAGTAGTCTCGGCACGTTAGGATGGGTTAAGTTACGTTTGGATAAGCTGTGTTTTTTTAGGTTGGGATAGGATAGCTTTGACTGTTGTGCTGTACACTGCTATTTGGTAGATTTATGCACTCTACATTGCTCTAATATGCTCTGCTCGACGCTCGGGATGCCAGCAATAGTGCTCGCGGCACATTATGGTGGGTTTGTCCACGTTAGGTTGGGTTACGTTGGTCTGTGTTAGGTCTGGATATCTCTGACCTTCCGGCTCTACACTGAGATATTAGGCACTTCTGCGCCCCGCTCTCCTCTAATACGTTCTGCAAGGCTCTGGAGTTGCAAGCAATAGTGGACGCGGCACGATAGGTTGAGTTAAGTTACGTTTGGTTAGGTTAGGTTCCTTTGGGATAAGTTGGGACAACTTTTACCTTTGTGCTACACGCTGCAATTGTATGGACTTCTTCGCTCCACTGTGCGCTACCTGCTTGTCTCCGGGGATGCCAGCAACGGCGGTCGCTGCACGTTAGTTTGACGCAGGGCACGTCTGGCTAGGAAAGGTTTGGCGAGGTTGGAATACTATAGCTTCCACTTTTGTGCTACAGACTGCTATTCTGTTGGCTTCTGCGCTCTGCCGTGGTCTACTATGTTCTGCTTGGCTTGTGGAGGACAGCAATAGTGGTCGCGGCATGTTACCATTTGTTATGTAGCATTTGCTTATGTTACGGTCGGTTATGTTAGGACAGGATAGCTTCAGCTTTTGTGCTACACACTGCACTTCGGCGGATTTGTGCGCTCTACATGGCTCTAATATACCCTGCTCGACCCTCCGGAGGCCAGCAATAGTGGTCGCGCTACGGTAGGTTTTGATATGTTACGTCTGGTTAGGTTGAATTTGGTTAGGGTTGGTAGGATGGCTTCGACTATTGTGCAATACACTGCTCTTCCGTTGATTTCTGGGTTCTACTGCGCTCTGATATGTTCTGCATGGCTCTGGTATGCCATAAATGTAGGTTTCGTCCAGTTAAGTTTAGTCACTCTACGTTTGGCAAGGTTAGGTTATGTCTGGTTTGGAAAGGGTGGCTCTGACAATTGTGCTATACACTGCTATTGGGTGGATATCTGCGCTCTACTATGACCTAATATTCTTTTCTTTGCTCTGGGGAGGCCAGAAATGGTGAACGCGGCGGGTTAGGTTGTGTTTGGTTACTCTAGGCTAGGTAAGGTTCGTCTTGGTTAGGCTAGGACATCGTCGACATTTGCGTTGCACACTGCCATCCTATGGACTTCGGCTATCTACTCTCCTCCAATATGTCCTGTTTCCCTCTGTGGATGTCAGCTATAGTTGTCTAGGCGCAATAGGGTGAATTATGTTACGCTCGGTTTCGTTATGTTTGGTTATGTTTGGTGAGGATATCTTTGACCATTGCACTGTAGACCGCGCTGCTGCGGATTACTGCGTTCTACTTTGCTCTAGTATGTTCTGCTTGGCTCAGGAGAGGCAAGCAGCATTGAACTCGGCACGTTACGTTGAGCTAGGCTACGTTCGGGTATGTTACGTTCGGTTATGTTGGGATAGGGTAGCTTCGGCTATTGTTCTATACACTGCGATTCTACGCACTTACCCTCTCTACTGTCCTGTAATATGTTCTGCTAGGCCCTGTGGCGGAAGCAATAGTGATCTCGGCACGTTAGGTTGAGTTAAGCTATGTTCGGTAATGCTATGAATGGTTGTGTTAGGAGATGATATCTTTGACTATTGTGCTATACGCTCATATTCGGTATATTTCGTCGCTCTACTGTGCTCTAGTATGATCTGCTTGGCTCGGTGGATGTCAGCAACAATGGTCTCGTCACGTTAGGTTGAGTTAGGCTTAGTTTGGCAAGGTTAGGCTTTGTCACGTCGGGTCAGGAGATCTTTGAAATTTGTGCTTTGCACTTCAGTACGGCGGGTTTCTGCGCTCTGTTATGATACAGTATGCTCTGTTTTGCTCTGGTGAAGTCAGAAATAGTGGTCGAGGCACGATATGTTCAGATATGTTACGTTCTGTTTTGTTTTGTTTGATTTTGTTAGGATGGGATAGCATTGACTTTTGGGCTATATACTGCAGTTCGGTGGACTTCTGCACCCTACATTGCACTACTATGCGCTGCTTGGCGCTGGGGAGCCCATCAATAGAGGTCTCGGTACGTTTGGTTGAGATAGGCTGCGTTTGGTTCGGTCACGTTTGACAAGGTTAGGGTAGAATAGCTTTGACTTCAGCGCTATACACAGTAATTCGGCGGATGTCTGAGCTTTACTTTCTTCTGATATGCTCTGCTTGGCGCCGTCGATGCCAGCAACGGTGGTCTCGAAACGTTAGGTGGTGATAGGTTTCGCTTGGCTAGGTTAGGCTGTGTCTGGTTAGGTTAGGTTGTGTCTGACTTTTGTGCTTTGCACTCCAATGCGGCTGATTTCAGCACGCTGCTCGTGCCGAGATAACTATTGCTGCCATCCCCATGGCCAAGCAGAACGTACTAGATGAGAGTAGAGCGCAGATTGCTATAGAATCGCAGTGCACAGCACAACAGTCGAAGCTGCCCTATCCTAACATACCGGAACGTAACATAGCCGAACGTAGCTTAACCCAATCTAACGTGCCGAGAACACTATCTCTTACACC
>NW_016909223.1:3365-5689 GCF_001483705.2 Eufriesea mexicana | reverse complement strand
CCGAAGGGCAATGTTCAGCACGAAAGTCAAAGATATCCTAGCCAAACCTAACCAAACGTAACATGCCCAAACGTAACATAGCCCATCCTAGCGTGCATGGACCATAGGTGCTGACAGCGCCGAAGTCAAGCACAACACATTCGAGCTCAGCGGAGCGCAGAAATCCGCTGCATTGAAGTTTAAGGCAGAAGCCTGGAAGAGATTCTAACATAACCTAGCCTCACCTAACCCAACCAAACTTAACTAATGCAAACATAACGCTCCTAGCCAACTATTGCTGGACTCCCAACTGCCAAGCGTGGCGTATTAGGGGAGAGTAGAGCTCAGTGGTCCATATAATGGCAGTGTATAGCACGAAAGACAAAGGCATCCTAACCTAACCCAATCAACCTTAACCTAACCAAGCGTAGACTCACTCAACATAATGTGACGAGACCTGCATTGCTGCACTCCCCAGAGGCAAGCACAATATATTAGAGGAGAGTAGAATGCAGAACTACATAGAATAGCAGTGTACAGTACAAAACTCAGAGCTACCCTACCGTAACCTATGCAAACGGAGCATAAACGAACGTATCCGAACTGTGCATAACGTGCCGAGGACACCATTCCTAGTCTCCCCAAAGCCAAGCAGATCACACTAGAGAACAGTGTATCGCAGACTTTCACCGAAGAGCTGCGTATAGCACAGAAGTCTAAGCCTTTCTATCCTACCCCAACAAATCGTGACATAAACAAACGTAACCTGGCTTCACCTAACGTAACGCAAACACTATTGCTTGCCTCCGCAGAGTAGAGCAGAACATAGTAGTGGAGAGTAGCGCACATAAATCCATAGAAACGAATTGTATAGTAGAAAAGTCAATACTGTCCAAACCTAACCCAAACAAACATTACCCAGCCATGCGTAGTGTAACTCAACATAACGCGCAGCGACCACTATTGCTGGACTCGCCATTGCCTAGCAGAGTATAATAGAGCACAGTAGGGTGCAGGAGGACACCGTATACGTGTGTATAGGACGAAGGTCAAAGCTATCCTAACCAAACCTAACGTAACCTAACATTAACAAATGTCACCTATCTCAACCATACGCGCCGAGACCACCATTGCTGGCCTCCACAGAGCCATGCAGTAGATATTAGAAAAACGTGGAACGCAAAAATCCACCCAGTAGCAGTTTATGTCGTAAACAACAAACGTCGCAAACGCAATATATCCAAACATAACGTATTGCGCACTATAGTGGCGAGAACACTGTTGCTGTCCTCCGCAGAGGAAAGCAGAATATAGTAGAGATAAGTAGGTGGCTGAAATCAGGCGCATTGAAGTATATAGCACATAAGTCGAAGATGTCCAAACCATATGTTATCTAACCTATCCTAACCAAACGTAGTCTAACACAGAATACCGTGCCGAGACCACTATTACTGACCTTCCTAGATCCAACCAGAACATTCTGGAGCAGGGTAGAGAGCAGAAGCGAACCGAAAGAAGAGTGTATCAGAAGAGGCAAGGCTACCCTCTCCTTTCCTAACGAAGCGTAACGTAGAAGAGCGTAACATATCATAACCTAACGTGCCGAAATCGCTCTTAATGGACTCACCAGAGCGAAGCAGTACATACTAGAGCACGGTAGACCGCAGTAACCGACCATATAGCAGTGTATCGAACAAGAGTCAAAGATATCCTATCCTAACCTAACCAAACGTAACATAGCCGAACTTAACCAAACACAATTTAACGTGCCTAGATCACTATTACTGAGCTCCGATAGCAAATCAGAACATGTTATGTCGCAGTAGAGCGCAGATGTACACCGAATAGCAGTGTACAGCACAAAAGTCATTGCTATCTGTGCCTAACATAATCAAGCATAGTATACCCAACCTATTGTAAAGTAACTAAACCTAACGTGCCTAGACCACTACTCCTGACCTCCCCAGAGCAACGCAGAATATACTAGAGCACGGTCCAATATCTTATTCGGAATCCAGTCGAATTTCAGTCGAAAATAACATTAAAACTGAACTTTCAATTCAGACTCTGTTGCAATGCATTGGCTATGGCACGCCAATAGAATCTTTCCTCCTACATTATGCAGAAGAGATTGCTCACCACGATATCAGTAGAAAATGCGAATAAAATTTATTTTTCCAGTCAGATTCCATTACAATGCAATGGCTATAGCACGCCAATAGTATCATTCCTCCTTATCAATGCAGAAAAGTTTGCTCACCACGATTATGCTCTGCTTTTCTCTGGGCGTGCCAGCAATTGCGGTCTCGGCACGTTATGTTGTGTTATGCTACGAATGGTTGGGT
>NW_016909223.1:0-2584 GCF_001483705.2 Eufriesea mexicana | reverse complement strand
GGTTCGGCATAGGCAGTTTCGACTTTTCTGATTTTCACGGCGATTCTATGGATTTTTGTGTCCTACTCTCCACTAATGTATTCATCTTGGTTCTGTGGAGGTCAGCAGTAGAGGGTGCAGCATGTTAGTTTTTGTTAGGTCACGTTCGGTTACGATACGTTTGGTTATGTTAAGAGAGGATAGCTTTGACTTTATTGCCATAGTCCGCTATCAGGGAGACTTCTGCGCCCTAGAGTACTTAAATATTTTCAGCTTGTTCCTGGGAGGCCAAGTAACAGTGGCCCCGGCACATTACGGTGAGTCAGGTTACGTTCGATTAGGTTGGGTAAGGCAAGGTTTGATCACGGTAGCTTTAAGTCTTGTGCCACACACTGCTATTCGCTGGATTTCTGCGCCCTACTGCGGTCTAGTATGTCCTGCTTGGCACCTGGGAGGGCAGCAATACCTTCCTTGGCACGCTAGGTTGAGCTAGGCTGTGCTTTGCTATGGGGCGTTGGTTTGCGTTAGGATCGGGTAACTATGACTGTTCTGATATACGCAGCGATTCCATGGATATCTGCGCTGCTATGTGCGTTACAACGCTCTACTTATATGAATGGTTGTCGCGGCAGGGTAGGTTGAGTTATGTTGCGTACGGTCGGGCATAGTTTAGATATGTATGGGTGCGGTAGCTTTGACTTCTGTGCTATACACTGCTGTTCGGTCCATTTCAGCGTCCTACATTGCTGTGCTATACTCTGCTTGGCTCTCCTGAGGCCTGTAGTAGTGGTCACGGCACGTCAGATTGAGCTGGAATACGAATGGTTAGGTTATGTTATTCTGGGATATGGTCTGGTAGCTTCGGCTTACGTGGTATACAGCGTTGTTCAGTGGATATCTGCATTCCACTGTGCTCTAGTATTTTCTGCTTTGCTTTGGGGTGGCTAGCAATAATGGTCTCGGCATGTTAGGTTGGATTCAGCTACATTCGGTTATGTTACGTTTGGTAACGATACAATGGGATAGTTACGACTGCAGCGTTATACATTGTGATTCCATGAATTTCTGCTATCTATTCTCCTCTAACATTTTCTTCTTGGACCTGGGAGCGGGGGGGGGCAGCAATTGTGTTAGCGGCACGTTTGGTTGAATTTGGTTGTGTTCGGCATTGTCACCATTTGCTAGGTTCGGACATGGTACCCATGACTCTTGTGCTCTATGTTGATTTTCGGTGGAACTCTCCGCTCTACTGTGCATTAATGTGCTCTGCTTGGTTCTGGGGAGGCCAGCAGTGGATGTCTCGGCTCGTTAGGGTTGGTTAGCCTATGTACGGTTAGGTTAGTGTATCTCTGGATTTTGCGGTACACATTGCTATTTGGTGTGTTTCTACGCTCTACTGTGCTCTACTACAATCTGTTCGCCTCTGTGGGGGCCAGTAATAGTTGTCTCGGCGCGTCAGGATGAGTTAGGCTACGTTCGGTTCGGGTACGTTGGTTTGGGTTAGGAATGGATAGCTTCGACTTTCGTGGTACAAACAGCTGTTCGGTGCACTTCAGTGGTCTACTGTTCTCTAGTATGTTCTGCTTGACTCTAGGAATGCCAGCAATAGTGGTCTCGTCACCTTAGGTGGTGATAGACAACGTTTGGTTACGTTACGTTTGGTAAGGTTAGGAACGGATATCTTTGATTTTTGTGTTATTCATGGCTATTCAGTGCAAACCTGCGCTCTGCATTGCTCTACAAAACTCTGGTCGACACTGGGGAGAACAGCAATAGCGGTCGTGGCATGTTAGGTTGAGATATGTTACGGTTGCATAGGGTGGCTTCGACTTTTATGCTATACGCTGCTACTCCGTGGATATCTGCACCCTACACTGTGCTTATATTCTCTGCCTTCCTCTGGGGATGGCAGCAATGGTAGTTTCGACACGTTATGTTGAGTTAGGCTACGTTTGGTTAGGTTTAGCGTAGGGCAGACTAGGTTAGGTTGTCTCCGTCTTTTGTCACATACACTGCCAGTCTGTGGACTTCTACGCGCTACTCTCCTCTAATATGTTCTGCTTGGCGATGCGAAGGCCAGCAACAGAGGTCTAGGCACGTCAGTTTGCGTTATCTCACGTTTCGTTCGGTCAGGTTAGGTCAGGTTTGTTTAGGACTGACCTGACTTTTGTGCCTTACACTACAGTGTGGCGGATATGTCCGCTCTACTGTGCTCCAGCTTGTTTTCCTGGTCTCTGGAGAGGCCACAAATAGTGTTCTGCGCACGTTAGGTTGTGTTATGTTACGTTTGTCTATGTGACGCTTGGTTAGGTTAGGATAGGATAACCATGAATTTTGTGCTATACACTGATATTCGGAGGATTCTTGCGCTCTTCATAGTATACTACTATACACTACTCGACCCTGAGGAGGCCTGGATTAGTGGTCTCGACCCGTCAGGTCGAGTTAGGTTACGTTTGGTTATATTACGTTAATATATGTTAGGACAGGATAGCTTTGGCTTTCGTGTCATATACTGCTGTTCGGTGGATTTTTACGCGTTATATTGCTCTACTATACTCTGCAAGACTGGGGAGTCCAGTAATATTGTTCGCGGCACGTTACG
>NW_016909222.1:43827-67741 GCF_001483705.2 Eufriesea mexicana | reverse complement strand
GTCTATTGTCATTCCAGAAGGGCCATAGTATCTAGTTCAACGCACAACAGGTTAATACAGCGGATGCAATGCTCTGCTGGTGGATGTACCATTTACCGTACTGCGAATTGTATTTATCACTAGCCCTAACTGTAGAAAACAAAAGTTATGCCCGAGTTACTTTGGAATCTACATCACAAGTGAACAAAGCAGTCCAACGTATATATTACTGTGAATATGGCTGTAGTCAGTACAGTGTTGTCAACTGTCCGAGGGATCGTGGGCCTGTATTCTTTCATTTTAGTATCGTTGTAGAACATATATCATCACTGGAAAGTTTAATCCTTATCCTATAGTGCTGTATCTGTGGATGTATTAAGTACAGTACTGCCAACTGGGAGTATCTCAAGTCACAACCGTAATATACATTGACGATACCACAAATGATCTGGAATTTACATCATGTGTGGACAAAGTGGACCAACGTTCACAGAACCGTGAAGATGGCAGTACCCATAGCTGTGCTATCAATTGTTAATTTCTTAGAGATCGTGAGCCTGTATTCTTTCATTCTAGTATCGTTGTAGAACATAAATCATCACTGAAAAGTTTAATCCGTATCCTATAGTTCTGTATCTGTGGATGTATTAAGTACAGTACTGCCAACTGGGAGAATCTCAAGTCACAACCGTAATATACATTGACGATACCACAAATGATCTGGAATTTACATCATGTGTGGACAAAGTGGACCAACGTATACAGAACCGTGAAGATGGCAGTACCCATAGCTGTGCTATCAATTGTTAATTTCTATGGTATTTGTGAACCTTCATCCTTCGTTCTACAATATCTATGGAATACACAGCTTCAGTGAACTACTTGATCCAACGGCAACGGAGATCTGTTGGCAGATGCACTAATTACCGTACTGTGAATTGCAAATATCACTAGCCGTAGCAGTAGTATACATAGGTTTTTTCCAGAAATACCTTGGAACATACATCGTCCGTGGACAAAGTGGTCCAACGTATACATGACTGTGATCAAGGCTGTACCCAGTAGTGTGTTGAAAATTGTTAATATCTCGAGGGTTAGTGAAACTGTATTTTGCAATTCTAGAAATGTTATAGAACTTAGATCACCATTGATCACAAAAGTCCAACAGATACAGTGGTATATTCTAACGGAGATCTGTTGGCAGATGTACTAATTACCGTACTGTGAATTGCAAATATCACTAGCCGTAGCAGTAGTATACATAGGTTATTCCAGAAATACCTTGGAACATACATCGTCAGTGGACAAAGTTATTCGACAGCTACAATACTGCGATGATGCATGTACACAGTGCTGAGTCGTCAGTTCCTAATTTCTCGGTAGATAATGGACCTGAATCCCTCGTTCTAGAATTGCTGCGGAATATACATCCTTAGTGACCAGATTAATACAACGGCAGACGCGATCTGTTGTTAGACGTAATAGCTAACGTACTGCCAGCTCTAAATGCCACTAGCTACAACCCCACTGTACATAGGTTATTCTAGAATCACATTGGAACTCACTTTATCAGTGAACAAAGTAATCCGACGGCTCCATCACTCTGACGGTGGATGAGCTCAGTACTGTTTTGTAAAGTGCTAATAACTCGGTTTTCATTGAATCTGTGTATTGTCATTCTAGAATTGTTATAGGTGTTAAATCATCACTGCACACAATATTCCAGTGGCCGGAGCTCTATATTGTTGAATGTAATAAGTACCGTTCTGTCAATTGGAAATACCTCAAGCCATTACCGTAATATATATTGATCATTCCAGAATTGCTATGGAATTCACATCACCAGCGGATAAAGTATCACGACGACTTCATAACCGTGGTGACGGCTGTACTCTGCGCTGTTTCTTGAATTGATAATTTGACGAGGGATAGTGGACCCTCGTCCTTCATTTTACAATTGCTGCAGGGTATACATCTTCAGTGAACAATTAAACACTACGTCAAGTGTGCTTTCTTTGTAAATGTACAAATTACCGTACAGTGAATTGTAAATAACAATAGCCGTAACCGCAACGTGCACATGTTATTCCAGAGTTGCTTTCATATCTACATCGCCAGTCAACATAGTATTCCAACGGCTACATTACATTGGTGGCGTCTGTGCTCAATACTGTGTTGTCATCTGCTTATATCTCGTGGGACGTTTGTCCTATATTTTGCACTCTAGGATTGATAGAGTACTTAAAATATCATTGAACATATTAATCCAACGGCTACAGAGCTATATGCATGTACCTGATAAGCACCGCACCCTCAGTTGGAAATATCGGAAGCCGTATTCGTAATATACAATGATTATTCTAGAATTGCCTTGGAATGACCAACATCAATTATCAAAGTTATCCTACGGCTACAATACTGTGATGATGGCTGTACTCACAACTGTGTTGACAGTTGTTAACAACTGGAGGAATAGTCGACCACTATCTTGTCATTTTCGAAATGCTACGGGATTTAAAACATCTTTGAGCGGCTTAATCCATCGGCAACTGTGCTATTTTCGCAGATGTATTGTGTACCGCTCGGTCGATTCGAAATATCTCAAGCAATGACCGTAATATACGTTGATTATTCCATGGCTGCTTTGGAATTTACATCATAAGTGAACAAAGTAGACCAACGGCTACGCTACTGCGATGAAGGCTGTACTCAGTACTTTGTCGTCAATTGTTAATTTCTCGAGGGATCATGGACCTTCATTGTTCATTCTGCAATTGCCGTGGAATATACATCTTCTGCGAGTAATTTAACCCACTGGCAACAGTGTTTTGACGGTAGATGTACTAATTACCGTACTGCGAACTATAAATATCTCTAGCCATAACGTTGGTATACATTGATAATTCCAGAAATGCTTTGGAATTGACAATATCATTGAACAAAGTTGTTCAATATTTACAATAATGTGGTATTTGTTGTACCCAGCAGTGTGCTGTCAATAGATGATGTCTCGTCGGATAGTGTACTTGCATTTCACGTTCAACTATCGCTATGGTGTATACACTGTCAGTAAACAGAGTGATCCTACGGCAAGTGTGCGTTGGAAGTCACACTAAATGCAGTACTGTCAATTGTATATGTCACTAGCCGTAACCACAGTATATGTAGGTTATTCTAGAGTCTCGTTTGAATCTACATTATCAGTGAACAGGGTAGTCCAACGGCTATATTACTCTGATGTTGGGTATGCACAGTACGTTGTTGTAAATTGCTAATACCTCGAGGGCCATTGGATCAGCAATTTGTTATTCTAGAATTGTTATAGCGTGGTAATTATCACAGAACGTAATAATCCAGCGGCTACAGAGCTATATTGTTTGATGAAACAAGTACGGACACTGAGTTAAAAATATCCCAAGACATAACCGTAATATACAATGATTGTCCCAGAGTAGCTTTCTAATTTACATCATCAGTAAACAAAGTTGTTCAACGGCTAAATTACGGTGATGACGGCTGTTCTCAGTAATTTGTTATCACTTGTTAATTTTCCAAAGGATAATGTATCCGCATTTCTGGCTCCACAGCTGCCGTAGAATGTGCATCATCCGTGAGCAGATTAATACAACGGCAATGGTGCTGAGTTTGTAGATGTACTGAGCATCGTATTGTCAACTGTAAATATAGCTAAACATAACCGTACTATGCATAGGTTGTTCTAGAGTTACTTAAGAACTGCCATCATCAGTGAACACAGTTATCCATTCTCCAAATTACACTGATGATGGCAGTACTCAGTACTGTGTCGTCAATTCTCCGTATCTCGTAAACATTGTGCTATAATTGTGGCTGTAGTAAGTACCATACAGTCAATTGGAAATATCTCAAGCCATAACCGTAGTATGTGTTGACCTTTCTAGAATTGCACAGGAACTTACATCATCAGTGAGAAAAGTAGTCTAGGGTCTACATTTCTCGGATGATGGCTGTACTCATACATGTGTTGACAACTATTGATATCTCTTGCGACAGTTTACATGTATGTTGTCATTCTCGAAGTGCTTTAGAGCATAAATCACCATTGAACAGTTTAATCCAACGGCGACTGTGCTACACTGGTCGATGTAGTATGAGCCCTTCTGTCAGCTGGAAATATCTCAAGCCATAACCGTAATATAGAATGATTATTCCAAAATAGCTTTTGTATGTACGTCAATGAACAAAACAGTACAATGGCTGCATTACTGTGATGATGACTGTACTCAGTGCTGTGTTGCCAATTGTTCATTTCTGGAGGTATAGTGGACCACCATCTCTGACTCCACTTTGCTGCAGTATATGCATCTGCAGTGACCAAATTAATCCAGCGGCTACTGTTCTTTCTTGGTAGATGATCCAATTACCGTACTGTGACTTGTATATATCTCTAGCCATAACAGCGACATACATATGTTAATCAAGAATTACTTTGGAATTACCATCATCAGTGAGCAAAGTAGTACAGCGGCTACAATAATGTGATGGTGGCTGTACTCATTACTGTGATGACATTTGTCAATATCTCGAGTCATAATAGACCTGCATTTCTCGTTACAGATTTTCTGCGGTATATACGTCATCAGTGGAAGTAGCAATCAAACGGCAACAGTGATTTGTTGGAAGATGTACTAAACGCCGTAATGCCAATTGTAAATGTTTCCAGACATAACCGCACTATACAACGGTAATACAAGTATAACATTTGAACTTTCATTATCAGTGAACAAAGTCGCCCAACGGATACATTTACGTGTTGGTGGCTGCACTCAATACTGCGTTGTAAATTGTTAATACCTCGAAGGTCATTGGAACTGTATTTTGCAATTCCAGAATTGTTATAGTATTTAAATCATCATTAAACAGAGTAACCCTACCTCCACTATGCTATATTGGTGGATGTAGTATGTACTGTACTGTCAATTGGAAATGTCTCAAGACACAGCCATAACACAGAATGATCGCTCCGTAATATTATTGGAATTTTCATCATCAGTGCACAAAGTTATTCAACGGCTACAATTATGTGATGATGGCTGTACTGAATGCAGTGTTGCTTTTTGTTAGATCTCGTGGGTTAATGGATCTGCATTTCTAGTTCTAGAATTCCCGTGGCATATACATCGTCACTGAGCAGATTAATCCATCTGCAACAGCGATCAGTTGGAAGATGTGCTGTACACCGTACCTCCAATCGTAAATACCACTAGCAATTGCCCTACATATATAGGTAACTCTCGAATCACTCTCGAATTTACATCGTCAGTGAAAGTGAAGAAAGTAGTTCAACTGCTGCATTGCGTCGATGGCGGCTGTACTCAGTAATTTCTTGACAATTGCTAATTTCTCGAGTGCCAGTGCACCAGTATTTTGTTCTTGTAGGAGTGATATAGAATCTAAGTCATCATTGAAAGGACTATTCTGGCTGCTGCACGTCTATAATATTGAATGCACTTTGTACCGTACTGTCAATTGGAAACGTTTCAATCCGTAACCGTTGCATACAATGGTTATTCCACATTTGCTTTGGAACCTACATTACCAGTGGACAAAGCAGTCCAACGGCTACATTATTGTGATGATGGCTGTACTCAGTGGTTTGTTGTCAATTATTAATTTCTCGAGGGATCATGGTCGTTCATTTTTCGTCATACCACTTCAGTAGAATATATATATTCAGTGACCAACTTAATCCAAGCCAACAGTGCTCTCTTGGTAGTTGCACTAATTACCTTCCTGTGAATTTTAAGTATCACTGGCCCTAACGGCAGTACACATGGGTTATACAAGTGTTACATTATAGTATCCACCATCTGTGAACAAAGTAGTCCAACGACTACATTAATGGAATGATGGCTGTGCTCAGTTCTGTGTTGTCAGTTCCTAACATCTCGCGGACCTGTGGCAATTTATTTTGTTATTCTAGAATTGATATAGGATTTAAATCATCAGTGTACAGTATTATCCATCGGCCACTGTGCCATGTTGGTGGGTGTAATGGGTACCGTAACGTCAATTGGAAATAACTCAAGCCATCGCTGTGATATAAATTAATTATTCCAGAATTACTTTTTGATTTACATCATCCGCGAACAAAGCATTCCCACGTCCGTGGAACATTGGTGATGGCTGTACTCAGTACTGTACCTTCAATTGCAGACTTCTCTTGTAAGAATGGTACTTCGTTGTTCTTTCTGCAATCGCTGAGTAACATACACCTTCTGTGAGCCCTTTTATACAACCGCAACGGAGATCAGGTGGAAGATGCACTAAACGCCGTACTGTCAACTCTAGGTGTCACAAGGCCTTACCGCGCACATCGTAGGTAATTCTTAACTCACTTTCGACTTTACATCATCAGTGATAGCCTAGGGTCGACATTACTCTCACGATGGCTGTACTCAGCAGTGTATCTTGATTTGTTGATGTATCGATTGATAATGGATCCGCATTTCGGGGTCTAGAATTGCTGCATAATATACGTCATCAGTAACGAGATTAGTATAACGACAACAGTGAGGTGTTGGAAAATGTAGTAAATGCCGCACTGTCAACTGTAAGTATCACTAGCGACAAACGCATTATACATAGGTTATTCTACTGTTACCGTCAAATTAACATTATCTGTGGACAAAGTAGTCCTACGGCTACATTACTGTGACGGTGGGTGTACTCAGTACGGTGTTGAAAATTGCTAATTTCTTCATTCTCAGTGGATCTGTATCCTGTCATTCTAGAATTGATGTAGAATACAAGTCATCATTTAAAGAATTATCCAACGGTCACAGTGCTATATATTTGGATGTTGTAGGTACCGCACTCCTAATTGGAAAAGCCTCAAGCCATAAGCGCACTATACATCAATTATACCAGAATTGCTTCGGAATTTCCATCATCAGTTCACAAAGTTATTCAACTTCGTCTATACTATGAAGTTGGCTGTACTCAGTACCGTGTCACAGGCTGATAATGTCTCGAGGGATAATGGGCCCGCATTTTTCTTTCTAGGATTGCTGTGGAATATAAATCAAGTGTGACCATATTAATACAACGGCAACAGCAATCTGTTGATAGATGTACTAAGAGCTGTACCGTCAATTGTACATACCACTAGCCACAAACGCAATATGCATATGTCATTCCGGAATCACTTTCGAATTTACGTTATCAAAGGACAACGCAGTCCAACGGCTTCATTACTGCGATGATCGCTGCTCTCAGTGCTGTGTCGTCATTTGGTAATACTTTGAGAGTTAATGGATCTGCATCTCACGCTCTTGTGTTGCTGTGGGTTATACATAATTATTGGCCATATTAATACGACGTCGAATGTGATCGGTTGGTGGACGTGCTATATGTCGAACCGCCCACTGTAAGTACCACCCGCCAAAACCATACTATACGTATATTATTGCAGAATTGCTTTGGAATTTACATCATCGAAAAAAAAAGTAGTCCAACGTCTACATTTCTGTGATGATGGAAGTGCTCAGCACTGTACTGACAATTGTTCATACCTCGAGGTAAAACGGAACTTCATTATTCATTCTTGAATTGCTGTAGAATGTACATCATCAGTGAACGGATTAATGCAACTGCAACAGTGCCCTGTTGATAGACGTACTAGATACCGTATTGTCAGTATTAAATCTCACCAGACAAAACCGAACTATACATGGACTATTCTAGAATTACTTTCGAATTTCAATCATCAGTGGACAAAGTAGTCCATCATCTACATTACTGTGACGATGGCTGTACTCAGTACTGGGGTGTCAACAGTTTATTCTGCCAGTGACAATGGACCTACATATCGTCATTCAAGAAATGTTATAGAATATATATCATCATTGAACACAATTACCCCACTGCCACAATGCAATATTTTTGTATGTAATATGTACCGTACAGTCAATCGGAAATATTTCAAGGCGTAACCGTAATAAACGTCAATTATTCCAGAATTGGCCTGGAATTTTCATCAACATTGGCCAAAGTTATTCAACGGCTACAGTACTGTGATGTTGGCTGTACTCAGTGCTCTGTCGTCAGTTGATAATATCTCGAGAGATAATGGGTCTACATTTCTTGTTCTAGAACTCGCACGGAACATAAATCATCAGTGAACAGATCTTTCCAATGGGAAGAGTGATCAGTTGGAGGACGTACCAAATGCCGTACTGTCACATGTAAATTTCACTAGCCGTGCCCACAATATATATATGTTATCCCAGAATCACATATGAAATCACATTACCAATGAACAAAACATTCCGATGGCTATATTATTGTGATGGTGAGTGTACTCATTACTGTGTTGTCAACTGTTAACAGCTCGAGGGTTCGTGAATATGTATTTTGCCATTCTTGGGTTGCTGTGGACTATACATCACCAGTGAACAGATTAATGCAACCGCAACTTTGCTCTGTTGGTAGATATACCATGTACTGCACAGTCAACTGTAAATATCATCATCTATAAACATAATATACATAGGTCATTCTAGGATTTCCTTGGAATTTACATCATCTCTGGACAACGAAGTCCAACAGCTATATTACTGCAATGAAGGCTGTACTCAGTATTGTGTTGTCAAACGTTAATATCGCGAGGGTCAATGAATGCGTATTATGTCATTCTAGAATATTTATATAATGTAAGTCATCATTGAACAGATTAATCCAACTTTTACAGTGCACTGTTAGTATATTTGCAATGTACCGTACTATCTATTAAAGATATTCCTAGCCATAGCCGTACTATCCACAGATCATTCTATAATATTTGCGGGATTTATGTCATCGATGAACATATTAATCCATCGGCTACAGTACTGTGATGATGACGATATCCTCTACTGCGTTGTCAATTTGTAATATCTCGTAGGGTAAGGGGTATGTCCGTTTTCATTCTAGAACTGCTGTAGTATCTAAATAATCACTGAAGAGATTAATGCAACGGCTGCAGTGCACTTTTGGTGCATTTATTAAGTACTGTACTGTCAATTGGAAATGTCTCTAGCCACAAACTATATAAAATATATATTATGTATTCCAGAGTTACTTTGGAGTTTATGTCATCACAGAACAATGTGATACAACTGCTTCATTGCAGTGACGATGGCCGTGCTCAGTACTGCGCTGTCAATTGTTAATGACTCGAGAGATGATGCATCTGCATGCTTCAGTCTGGAATTGCTGTAGGATATACATCAGTGAACAGACTAACCCAACCGCAAAAGAGCTCTGTTGGTAGATGTAATGAGTACCGCACTGCCATCTGTACATGTAACTAACCGTAACTGTAGCATACATAGGAAATTACATAATATCTTTGGAATTTGTATCATCAGTGAACAAAGTGGTCCAACTGCAACTGTACCGTGCTGAACACAGCATTCAGTACCTCGTTGTCAATTGCTAACCTCTCGACGAACAATGATCCCGTATTTTGTCATTCTCGGATTGCTACAGAATATAAATGATCATCGAACTGAATAAACCACGGGATAAAGTGTCCTGTTGGAGGATGCACTAGGCACCGTTCTGTCAATTGTGAATGTCACTAGCTATAATCCTAGAACACACTGGTAACTCAAGAATTACGTTGTAGGCAACACCATCAGTGAACAAAGTAACCCAACGGCTACATTAGTATGAAGATGGCTGCACACAGTGCTGTGTTTTCGGTTGCTCACAGCGCACGGTATAATGGACCTGTATTTTGTTATCCTGGAATTGATAAAGAATCGAAATCATCATTGAACCAACTAATCTAAGCGCTATACTGCTCTGTTGGCAGATGTACGTAGCACCGCACTGTCAATTATACATATCTCTAGCCATAACCATTCTGTAGATTGTTAATTCTAGAACTGCTTTGCAACTAGCGTCATCAGTGAACAAAGTAGTTCAACGATTACAATAGTGTGATGATAGCTATGCTCATTACTATGTTGTCAATTTTTATGGGCAGGTTGGGTAATGGATAAATCCGCTGTCATTCTAGAATTGCTGCAAAGCATAAATCCCCACTGTACAGGTTACTACAAAGGATAAGCTGCTCTGCAGGTGGATGTACTATGTAACGCACTGTCTACTCAAGATATCTCTAGCCATAACTCAACAGTACAATGATTACTGTATAACTGTGTTGGAGCATGCGCCATCAGCGAACAAAGTTTTTCAACGGCTACCATGCTGTAATTATGGCAGTACAGTCTATTGTACTGTCAATTGCTAATATAGCGCGGGACAATGTACATGTCCGCAGTAATTCTGCAATTGCTTCGAAACAAATCATCATTTAACAGATTAATGAAACGGTCACAGTGCACCGCCGGTGGATGCACTAAGCACCATACTGTCAATTCTAAGTAACTCTCGACATAACCTTACTTTGCACTGATTACACTACAGTTGCTTGGGAGTTTACATCATCAATGAACAAATGGTACAATGCCTGGGGTACTGTGATGGGCCTTCGCTAAGTTCTGTGACGTCAATTGTTGATATCTCGAGGGGTAATGGCATGCATTTCTCGTTCTTGTATAGCAGTAGGATATACAACATCAGTGAACGGATTAATCGAACAGCTGCCGTGTTCTGTTGTAGTACGCACTAAGTACCGTACCCTCAATCGTAAATATCCCTAGGCATGACCGTACTATGCACTGATAGTTTTAGAATCGCTGTGCAAACTATATAATCGGTGAACACACAAATCCAACGGTTACTGTACAGTGATGTCGGCTGTAATCTGCACAGTGTCCAGAATTGTTAATTTCTCGACGGATAACGGATATAATCGAAGTCGTTCCAGAACTTCCATAAAACATTATTCATCATTGCACAGGTTACTCAAACGGATAGACCGCTATGCTGGTGGAAGTACATATTACCGTGCTGTAAATAGGAAATATCTCTAGCCATAGTCATACCATACGTAGATTATTCAGGAAGTGCTTCGGAAATTACGTCATCACTGAACAAAGCTGCCCAGCGACTACATTACTGTGATGATGGCTGCACTATGTACGTTGTTGTCACTGTTTAATTTCTCGGGAGATAATGGATCTGCATTTCTCGTCCTAGAATATGTGTGTAATATATACTACCAGTGTACAGAGCAAACCATCAGCAACAGTGATATGCTGGAAGACGAACTATGTGCCGTAACGTTATTTGTAAATTTCTCCAACCATAACCTCAAAATACTTATGTTATTCTAGAGTTACTATCGAATTTTCATTATCTGTGGACAAAGTAGTGCAACGGCTACATTATTGGGATGGTGGGCTCACTCTGTACCGTGAAGTAGGTTGTTAATAACTCGAGCAACAGTGGAGCTGCATTTTGTCATTCTGGAGATGTTACGGAACTTAAATTATTACTGAACAAATTAATGCAACGACTACTGCTTTGGATTGGTGGAAGTTATCAGTACCGTACTCTCGATTGGAAGTAGCTCAAGAAAACTGTAGTACTCATAGGTTACTCTAGAGTTGCTTCGGAGCTTACATAATCAATGATGAAAATTATTCGGCATCTACAATACCGTTTTTATGGCTGTACTATGTACTCTGTCGTCATTCTTTAATTTCTCGCGGGATAATGGATCTGTATTTCTCGTTCTAGAATTGCTGTGAAGCATACGTCATCAGTGAACAGATCAATCCGTCGGCAAGAGTGATCATATGGGGGGTCGTACTAAATGCCGTACTCGCATTTGTAAATGTCACTAACCATAACCGTACAATACATAGGTTGCACAAGAATCACCTTCGAATTTAAATTATAAGTGAACATTGTAGTCAAACGGCTACATTACTGCGATGGTGGGTGTACTCAGTACTGTTTCGTAAATTGCTATTATCTAGACAGATAGAGGATCTGCACTTCCCGTTCCAGAATAGCCGTGGAATATATGTCTAAAGTGAACAGATTATTCCAACGGCAACTGTGTTCTTTTGGAAGATGTATTAAATGCCGTGCTGTCAATTTTAAGTACCACTGGCCATAACCGAATTATAAATATCTTACTATAGATTCACTATCGAATTTACTTAATCAGTGAACAAAGTATTCCACCGGCTGCAATACTCTGTTGGTGGCTGTACTCAGCACTGTGTTGTCAATTTTTGTTATCTTGATGGTCCGTGCATTTGCATTTCCCTTTCTAGGATTGCCGCGGTATATACACCTTCATTGACCAGATTAATACAACGCCAACTGTGATCCGTTGGCAGACGTATCGGATGAAGTACTGTCAATTGCAAATATCAATAGCGATAACAGTATTCAGTACTGCGTTGACAATTGTTTATATCTAGAGGACAGGGGATCTCCATTTTGCATTCTGGATTTGACATGGTGGTTAAAATATCACTGAACCGATTAACCCTACGGTTACGGTGCTATATTAATGGACGAAATATGTATCGTATTTTCAATTGGAAATGTCTCAAGCCATAACCGTAATATACATTGGTTATTCTAGAATGGCTTTGGAATTTACATCACCATTGTGCAGAGTCTTTCAATGGCTACAATACTGTGATGGTGGGTCTACTCAGTACTGTGCTTTAATCTGCCATGCCTCAACGGTTAGTGGAACTGTATTCTGCTGCTCTAGAATTGCTGTAGAGTTTAATTCGTCATCGAACAGATTGATTCAACGGCTACAGCGACATATTGACGGATGTAATAAGTACCGTCCGATCGATTTTATGTATTTCAAGACACAACCGTAATATACGATGTTTGTTTTAGAGTTGTATTGGAATTTGCATCATCAGTGTGCCAATTATTCCAACGACTACCATAATGTGATGATGGCTGTACTCGGTACGATGTTGCCAATTGTTAGTATCTCGAGGGAGAATGGATCTGTCCTTTGTCATCCTAGAACAGATATAAAACCTAGATCATCATTGAACAGATTAATACAGCGGCTGCAGTGCTCTGCTGGTGGATGCCCTAAGTATCTTGCTGTCATATGGAGATATCTGCAGCAGTTACCGTTCTTACATTTGTAATTCTCTAATTCCTTTGGGACTGACACTATCGATGAACAACGTTATTCAACCGTTGCAATACTGTGATGATCGCTGTACTCTGTACTGCTATGTCACTTGTAAATGTCACGAAAGATAATGGATCTGCGTTACACATTGCAGAATTGGTGTATAACGTACAACTCCTGGGACAAACCTAGTCCAACGGAATCAGTGCTCCGTTGGTAGACGAACTAATTACCGTACTGTGAACTCCAAACGTCACTAGACAAAGCCGTAGCAAACATATTTTGTTCCTGAAATACTTAGGAATATACACCATCAGTGAACAAAGTATTCCAACGTCTACGTTACTGCGACCATAGCTGTATTCATTACGGTGTTGTCAATCCTTAATATTTCGAGGGTCTGAAAATCTGTATTTTGTCACTCTAGAATTGTCACAGGATATAAATCATAATAGGATAGATTAATTCTAAGGCTACGGTGATGTACCTGTGGACGTAGTAAGTGCCGTACGGTCAATTTTAAATATTTCGAGCCATAACCGTTATATACAATTATTATTCCAGAATTGCATGGAATATACGTCATCAGTGAACAAAGCTGTCCAACGACTACATTACTGCGGTTATGGCTGCACTGAGTACTGTTCTGTCAATTGTTAATACCTCGAGAGTAGGTGAATCTGTATTTTGACATCCTAGTATTGATATAGGATATAAATCATCATTGACCACAACTTCTACAGTGCTATATTAGTGTAAGTAGTAAGTACCGCACTGGCAATAGGAATTATCTCAAGCCATAAGAGTACTATACATTGATTATTCCAGAATTGCTCAGGAATTCTCAACATCACTGAACAAAGTATTCCAACGTCTAGCTGTGTTCAGCGCTATGTCGTCAATTTTTAATACCTCGAGAGCCTGTGGATGTGTACTATGCCCTTATCGTATTGCTATAGAATTTAAATAATCACTTGGCAGATTCACCCGACGGCTACAGGGCTATATAGGTGGATGTAATACATACCGTACTGTCAATTGGAAATATCTCAAGGCACAAACGTAACATAAATTGGGTATTCCATAGTAGCTTTGGTATTTACGTCATCAGTGAACACAGAATTCAGATGTCTACAGTAAAGTGGTGAGAGCTCTAATGAGACCTATGTTGTCAATTGTTAACGTCTCGAGGGTAATGGATCTGCCATTTATCACCCTATATTTGCTATGAATACGATACCATCGTTAAGCAGATTAATATAGCGGCTGCAGAGTCAACTGGTGGAAGTAATAGTCACCGTACTGTCAATTGGATGTACCTCAAGCCACAAACGTAATGTACAATGATTATTCCAGAATTGCTTTCGAATTTACATCATCAGTGAGTAATGTAGTCCAACGGCTACAGTCCTCTGATGGTGGCTGTGCTCAGCATTGTGTCGTCAATTGTTCATGTTCCGAGGGTCTGTGTATCTGTACTTTGTCATTATAGATTTGTTATAGAATTTAAGTCACCACCGAACATGCTAATCCAACGGCTACAGTGCTATATTGGTGGATGTAGTATGTACCGTAATCTCAGTAGGAAATATCTCTAGCCGTATCCGTAATATACAGTGATAATTAATGAATTGCTTTGGAATTCACATTATGAGTGAACAAAGTAGTCCACCGTTTACGGTACACTGGTAACGGCTGTACACAGTGCTGTGTCGTCAACCGTAAGTATCTCGTGGGCTTGTGGACATGTATTTTGTGATTATGGTATTGCTATGGAATTTAAATCATTATTGGAAAGATTAATCCACAGGCAACAGTGCTATATTGGTGAATATAATATGTACAGTACTCTCAGCAGTAAATGTCACTAGCCATAACTGTAATATACATTGATTATTCGACAATTACATAGGAATTTGCATCGTGAGTGATCAAAGTGGCCCAACGCATACAGTACACTGCTGGTTGCCGTATTCAGTAATGTACAGTAAATTATTACTGTCTCGAGGGATAATGGATCCGTCTTCTGCCACCATAGAATATTTATAAAATCATAGTCATCACTGATCAAACTTATACAGCTGCTGCAGTTCTCTGCTGGCGGCTTTTCTAAGTACCGTACTGTCAATTGTATATATCTCGCGACATAACCGTATTATACGTTGAATATTCCAGAATCACTTTCGCATTTACATCATCAGTGGAAAAGGATGGCCAACGGCTACATTAAAGATATGATGGCTGCACTCAGTACTGTGTTGTCAATTGCTAATTCCTGAAGGGATAATGGATCAGCCGTTTGTTATTCTAGAACAGCTGTATTAAAAAAATTGTCAGTGAACAGAATACTACTGCTGCTGCGGTCCTCCTCTGGCGGATGTTCTATGTACCGTGCTGTCAGTTGTATACATCTCAAGCCACAACCGTTCTAAGAATTCAATAATCAAGAAATGCTTTGGAAATTGCATCATCAGTGATGAAAGCACTCCAGCGCCTACATTACTGTGTATATGGCTGCACTCGGTACCGTGTCGTCAATTGTTAATATCTCAGGGTTGTGTGCACCGGTATTTTAACGTTATAGTATTATTAATGTAAGTAAATTATCATTCAGCAGGTTAATACAGCGGGAATAGTGCTCCGTTGGTAGATATACTATTTACCGTACTCCGCATACTTTACGTCACTAGCCATAACCATAGTATACATATTTGATTCAATCACTACTTAGGAATTTTCACCATCAGTGAACAGAGTAGTTCAACCTTTACATTACTGTGATGACAACTCTAATCTGTAACGTGCTGTCAATGGTTAATACCTCGAGGGTCAGTGGATCTGCACCTTGTCATTCTAAAATTGTTATATAGCCGGAACCGCATCAGAACTGACTTATCCAACTGCTACTGCGACATATTGAAAGATGTAATGAGTACAGTACATTCAAATTTATATATTTCAAGCCATAAACGCTAAATGAAATGATAATTCCAGAATTGCTTTGGTATTTGCATCAGTATTGAGCGAAGTATTCCAACGCTTACACTTCTGTGCAGTTGACGGTTCTCAGGGCAGTGTTGTAAATTTTTAATTTCTCGAGGCACAGTGGATCTATCTTTTATCACTCTAGAAGAGCTATAAAATCCATGTCATCACTGAACATGTTCACACAGCGTCAGCAGATCTCTGATGATAGTTGTACTACAATACGTACTTTGAGTTGCAAAGGTATCACTAGTCACAACCACACTATACGCTGTTTATTCCAAAGTTGCTATCGAATTTCGATTATCAGCGTACAGCGATGACCAACGAATACACGGATGTGATGATGGCTGTACATAGAAATGCTTTGTCAATTGTTAATGCCTGGAGGGCTAACGGACTCTGTCCTTATAATTCTAGAATAACTATAGAATATGAACCACCATTGAACAGGTTAACACAGCGGCTGTGGTGCTCTGCTGGTGGATGTTCCAGGTACCTTGCACTCAGTTGGAAATATCTGTAACCATGACCGCACTTTACATTTATTGTTCCAGATTTGCCTTGGAACTGACGTTCTCAGTGAACAATGTCATTCAGCGGTTAGAAAACTGCGATGATGGCTGTGCTCAGAACTGTGCTATAAATGTTAATATTACGAGAGATAGTGGATCAGCATTCCTCGTTCCAGAATTGCTGTACAATATACTACTTCGGTGATTAATCTGATCCAACGGCAACAGTGCTCTGTTCGTATACGTAGCAATTACTGTACTGTGAATTCTAAAAAGGGCTAGCCATAACCGTAGTATACATAATTTATTCCAGCAGTGCATAGGAACTTACATCCTCAGTCAACAAAGTGGTCCAACGTCTAGATTGCTGTGATAATATCTGAACTCAGTGCTGTGGTGTAAAATGTTAATATTTCGCGGGTTAATGGTTCTGTCTTTTGATATTCTCGATATCCTATAAAATCGGAATCACCATCGAACGGGTTAATGCAGGGGCTGCTGTGCTCCGCTGGCGGATTTACTAAGTACCGCAATGCCAATTGGATATAGCACAGGTCATAACCGTACAATCCATTGAGCATTCCAGAATAGCAATCGAATTTCCATCATCAGTGTGCAACGTTGTCCAACGACTACATTACCGTTACGATGGCTTTTGTCAGTGCTGTGTTGCCAATCGCTAATGTCCCGAGAGTTAGTTTGTCAGTCATTTGTAATTCTAGAATTGCTATGAATTCGACATCATCATTTAACAGACTAATACAGCGACTGCAGTGTCTGCTGGTGGAGATAATGGGCACCGTACTGTCAATTGGAAGTATCTGAAGCCATAACCGTGATATACTGTGATAACACCAGAATTGCTTCCGAACTTACTTCTTTCGTGGTCAAAGAGGTCCAACGGTTACAGAGCTGTGGTGATGGCTATACACAGCACTGTGTCGTCAATTGTTAATATCCCGAAGGATGTTCAATCTGCCTTTGGTCATTCTGTAAATGCTATGGTATCTAATTCAACACTCAACAGATGAGTACAGCGGCTAGAGTGCTCTACTGGTGGATGTAATCATTACCGCACAAAGAACTTTATATGCCACTAGCCCTAAACGTAGTATACATAGGTTATTCCAGAATTACCGCGGAATTAACACCATATGTGAACAAAGAGGTACAACGTCTCCATTACTATGAATATGGCAGTACTCATTATAGTGTTGTCAATTGTTCGTACCTCGTGGGATCGTGGATACGTGTTTTGTTATTCTAGCGTCGTCGTAGAATATAAGTCATCAGTAAAAGCATACTTCATCGCCTAAGTTGTTATATCGGTCGATGTATTGTGTATCGTGCAGTCAATTAGAAATATATCAAGCCACAGCCGTAATATACATTGATTATACCACATCTGTACTGGAATTTACATCATGTGTGGTCAAAGTAGTCCAACGGCTACAGTACTGTGATGATGACTGTACTCACTCCTGAGTCGCCAGTTTTTAATATCTCGCGGGTATGTGGACGTATATTTTGTCACTATGGTATTGTTATGGTATTTAAATCATCACTCATCAAATTCATACTACGACTACAGTGTTATATTGGTGGATTCAATAAGTACCGCACTCTCAATTGAAAATTTCTCTAACCATAACCGTAATATACGTTGATTATTCCTGAGTTGCTATGGAATTTGCACCATGAGTGATGGAAGTAGACCAAGAGCTGTAGTACTGTGATGGTCGTTGTACTCAGTACTTTGTCGTCAACTATTTCTATCTGCAGGGACGTTGGATGATTTTCTTGTCATTATCGCATTTTTTGGGGCCTAAATCATCATTGAGCATATTAATCCAACGTCTACAGTGCTATATTTGTGGATATAATAGGTGCCACACTGTCAGTAGGAATTATCTCAAAACGTAAACGTAATATACGTTGATAATTCCAGGATTGCTTTGTAATATACGACATCAGTGAACGAAGTGACACAACGGCTACGACTATATGATGATGGATGTACTCAGTACTGTGTTGTCATTTGTTAATATCTCGTGGGATATTGGATATGCGTTTCTCGTCCTAGAATTGATGTGCGATACACAACTTCATTAACCAAATTAATACTGCGGCAACTGTGATCAGTTAACTAGCCGTACTAATTGCCGTACTGTCTGTTTTAAATATCACTAGCCACAGCCGCACCCTACATATGTTACTCTAGAGTCACTTTCCAATTTAAGTCATCAGTGGGCAAGGTATTCCAGCGTGTAGATCATCGTGATGGTGGCAGTACTCAGTACCGTGTCGTCAATTGTTAAAATCGCCAGCGTTAGTGTTTCTCTACTTTACATTCAATAATTGATATAAAGGTTAAAATATCATTGGGCCTACTAATCCAACGGCTATAGCGCTATTTTGGTGGATGTATTGTGTACCGTAATGTAAACTGTAAATATCTTATGCCACAGCCGTAATATAGATTGATCCTCCTAGAAAGTCTTTGGAATTTGCATTATAGTTGAACAGTGTTGTGCAACGTCTATAGTACTATGACGATTGCTGCACTCAGTACTGTGTTGTCACATGTTAATGTTAAAGTGGTAGTGGATCGTCGTTTCGCGTCCTAGAATTGCTGTGGTATATACATCATTATTGGGCAGATTAATATAGCGGCAACAGAGATCCGTTGGTAGACGTTCTAATGCCGTACTGTCAACTGCAAATGTCACTAGCCATAACCGCTCTATACGTAGGTCATTCTAGAATCACTTTCGAATTTACATTATCAGTGAACAAGGCAGTGCAACGGCTGCATTAATGTGACGGTTGTTCTACTCAGTACTCTGTTGTAAATTACTAATATCGCGAGGGTCAGTGAATATGTATTTTGTCATTCTAGAATTGTCATAGGATTTAAATCATCATTGAACAGAATGGTCCAGCGGCTGCTGTACTATATTTGTGTAAGTAATAGCAACCGTACTGTTAATAGGAAGTATCACAAAGCAATCGTAGAATACCATGTCTGTTCCAGAATAGCTTTGTAATTTACGTCATCAACGAAGAAAAGCTGTCCAACGGATACATTTCTGTGATTATGGGTGTATTCAGTACTGTCATGTCAGTTGCTAATTTCTAGTCGAATAATAGACCTCCACCAGGCATTCTGCAATTTCCGTGTAATATACATCTTTCGTGGACAATTTAGCACGGCGGCAACAGTGCTCTGTTGGTAGATGTACTAATTACCTTACTGCGAATTGTGAGTACTACTATCCATAACCGTAGCATACATAGGTTATTCCAGAAAAACTATAGAATATAAATCTTCGGCGAACAAAGTAGTCCAGCCTACACATGAGTGTGGTGATGGCTGTACTCAGTGCTGTGTTGTCAATTGTTAATACCTGGATGGATAATGGGTCCTCATTTCGCGTTTTAGAATTGATGAGGAACATCCAACTTTGGCGACCAACTTAATTCAACGGGAACTGTGCTCTGTTGGTAGATGAAATAGATAACAATATGTGAATTGCAAACGTCGCTAGACATAAACGTAGTGTACACATTTTAATGCTGAATTCCGTAGGCCTTTGCATAATCAGTGAACAATAAATTCCAACGATTACATGACTCTGATGGTGAACGAACCCAGGGCTGTGTCGTCATATGTCAACATATCGCGGCCCTGGATCTGTATTTTGTCATCTAGAAATGTTACTGAATTTAAACCTCCATTGCAATCACTTACCCAACCGCTACAGTGCAATATAGTTGGAAGAAATGTACACCGTGCTATCATCTGGAAATATCGCACGCCATAACAGTAATACCAACTGCTCGTTCCAGAATTGTCTCATAATTTACATCATCTGTATACAAAGAAATCCAACAGATACACTACTGTGATTATGGCTGTTCTCAGTACTGTGTTGTCAAATGTTAATATCTCAAGGGGCAATGGATCTGTCCTTTGCATTGTAGAATAGCTATGAAATCTGAATCATAATTGAATAGATTAATCCAGCGGCATCAGTGTTCCCTTCGAATATGTACTAATTACCCACCAGTGAATTTCTAGCGTCACTAGCTATAACCGTTGTATTCATATCTTACGCTAGAATTTCTTTGCGATTTTCATCCTCAGTGAACAATGTAGTCCGACATTCACATTACTGTGGTGATGGATGCGCCCAGTACCGTGTTATCAATTGCTGATGTCACGTAGGATGTTGGACATGTGTTTTGCCAGTCAGGAGTTGTTTCAGATATTATATCATCATTGGACAGATTTATTCAGCAGCTACATTGTTATATTTGTGGATGTATTAGGTACCGTACACTCAATTGTAAATATCTCATGACATAGCCATTATATACACTGGTTATCCCAGAGTAGCTTTGTGCTTACATCATCCGTGAACAATGTATACAAACGGCAAACCTTCTGTGATGATGGCTGTACTCAGTACTCGGTTGCCAATTATTACTTTCTCGTGGGATAATGTCTCTGTCCTTCGTCGTACTAGAATAGCTATGAAATCTAGATCATCATTGAGCAGAGGAATACGGCGGCTGCAGTCCTCTGCTGGTGGATGTACTAGGCACCACGCTGTTACATCTAAATATCTCTAGCCGTAGCCGTAGTATACGCGGATTATGCCAGAATTGCTTTGGAATTTACATCATCAGTGAACAAAGCGGCCCAACGGAGACATTTCTCTGGTGAGGGCTGTTCTCAGTACTGTTTTGTCAATTATTAACATCACGAGGTCCAGTGGATGTCTATATTGTCATACTAGAGTTGCTATAAGATCGAAGCCATTTTGTACAGGTTAATACAGCATCAGCAATCCTCTGCTGGTGTATGCCCTAGTTACCGTACCGTGAATTGTACATATCACATGCCGAAACTGTATTAGGCATAGGTTTTCATAACATTCCTCTGCAATACACGTCAACATGGAAATCGGAAGTCCAGTGTCTACATAACTGTGATGATGGTTGTACTCAGCAGTGGGTTGTCAATGGCAAATATCTCGAGGGTCGTTGGACCAGTATTTTGTCATTCTAGTATTATTATACCGTTTAAATCACCAATGAGAAGATTAATGCCGCGGCTGCGGTGCTTTTCTGGCGCATGTGCGAAGAACCGTGCTGTCCACTGGAAATATCTCAAGCCATAACCGTAATATACATTGATTATCCCTGAATTGCTTTGCAATTTACACCATTAGTGAACAAAGCAGTCCAACGGCTACAGTACTGTGGTGATGTCTGTACTTACTACAGTGTTGCCAATTTTTAACGTCACGAGGGTCGGTTGACGTCAGTTTTTCCATTCTAGAGCTGATATAAGATAGAAACCACCCTTGTACACATTAATACCGCAGCTGCGTTGCTCTGTTGGCGAATGTACTAGTTAACAATCTGTGAATTGTAAACATCACTAGACGTAACCGTAGCATACATATTCTATTACAGAATTTCATTGGCGTTTACATCATCACTTAACGAAATAGTCCAACGTCTGCATTATCGTGATAATGGTCCGAACTTGTACTTTGTTGTCAATTGCTTATATCTCGTATTGTATTGGACCAGTATTTTGCAATTTTCGACTTGTTATAGAATATATGTCATTTCAGCGGAGATTAACCCAACAGCACCGGAGCCCTTTTGGTAGATGCATGGAGCACCATAGTAATGTCTATTGGAAGCATCACAAGCCACAACCGTACTCTACATTGAATATTCTGAAGTTTCCTTGGAAGTGACATTATCAGTGAACAAAGCTATTCAACAGTGTCAGTACTGTTATGATAGCTGTAATCATTACATTGATGTCAATTAATAATATCCAAAGTGACAATGGATCTGCATTTCTCATTAAAATATTGCTGCAGTGCTTTCAACTTCAGTTACCAATTTAATTCAACGGCAACAATGCTCTGTTTGGAGATGTACTAACTATCGCACAGTGAATTGTAAACACCTCTAGCCATAACCATAGTATATTTACATATTATTCCAGAGTAACGCAGGATTTCTCATCATTAGTGAACAAAGTAGCCCAAAGCTTACGTTACTGCAATGATGGCTACTATCTGTACCCTGTTGACACTTGGAAATGACTCGAGGGAACTTGGTCATATATATTGCCATTCTAGAATTGTTATAGAATGTATGTCATCACTGAACAGATTAATACGACAACAACTGCGCTCGGTTGGTAGATGAACGTAGTACCGAAATATCATTTGGAAACGTCACCAGCTATAACTGTAGTACACATGTTTTATTCTAGAGTTACTTGGGAATGTACATCATAATTCAGCAAAGCCGTACAACGTCCACATTTCTGTGGTGATGCCTGTACTCTGTACTGTGTTGTCGATTGTTAATATCACGTGGGATAATGGATCTGCATTCCACGCTTTAGGATTGCTGTTGAATATCCAACTTCAGTGACCAGTTTAATACAACGGGAAGAGTGCTCTGTTGGCAGATGTAATAATTACCGTCACGAGAGTTGTAGACATCACTAGACATAACCGTAGTATACACATTTCATTGCAGAATTTCATTGGCGTTTACATCATCGGTGAGCAAAGTTTTCCAACGTCTACATTTCTGTGATGATGTCGGGAATCAGTACTTTGCTGTGAATTGTATATATCTCGAAGTATATTGGACCTGTATTAGGCCATTTTGGATTTGTTATGGAATATATGTCATCACTGCAGAGATTAACCCAGCAGCACCAGAGCCCTGTTGGTAGATTCATGAAGCACCGTAATGTTTATTGGAAACATCACAAGCCACAACCGTACACTACATTGAATATTCTGGAGTTTCCTTGGAAGTGACATTATCAGTGAACAAAGCTATTCAACAGCTTCAGTGTTGTTATGATTGCTGTAATCAGTACTATGACGTCAATTGTTAATTTCTAAAGGGTTAATGGAACTGCATTTCTCGGTCTAGAACTGCAGTGGGATATACATTGTCAGTGAACAGATCGCTGCAACGGCAATAGCGATACGGTGGAAAGTGTACTAAATACATATACATCATGAATGAACAAATTTATCCAACGGCTAAAATTCTGTGATAATAGCCGTATACTGCACCTTGTTGTCATTTGTTAATATCTCAAGGGATAATGTATCTGCGTTTCCCGTTCTGGAATTGCTGTGGAATACATATAAACATTAAACAAATCATTCAAACGCCAACATCGATCTGTTGTACGACGAACTAGATGCCATACTGTCAATTGTAAATATCATTAGCAATAACCGCAAAATTCGTAGGTTATTCTAGAATCGCCTTCGGATTTACATCATCAGTGGAAAAAGTAGTCCAATGGCTA